>NW_024713226.1:0-12205 GCF_018991925.1 Homarus americanus | reverse complement strand
ACCAAGGAGTGTCTGAGGTGTGTACCTGGGGAGTGTTTGAGATGTGCACAGGAGTGTCAGAGAAGTGCCAAGGGAGTGTCACAGGGAGTACCTGGGAGTGTGAGAGGTGTACCTGCGAGTGAGAGGTGTACTGGAAGCGTCTGAGGTGTACCAGGAGTGTCAGATGTGTACCTGGGAGTGTCTGGTGTGCCTGGGGTATGTGCCTGGGAGTGTCAGGGGAGGGGAACCAGGAATTGAAAAGAAGGGTGTACATGGGGAGTGTCAGAGGGTGTGCCAAGAGTGTCAGGGTGTACCTGGAGAGTGTCAGCGGTGTACCTGGGGAATGTCAGGGGTGTACCAGGGAGTGTCAGTGGGTACATGGGTGTGAGAGGTGCCAGGGAGTTTCAGGGGTGTCATGGAGTGTCAGAGGTGTACAGAGTGTCAGCGGTTTGCCTGGGGTGTCAGGGGTGGCAACTAGGGTGTCGGAGGTGTGCCTGGGGAGTGTCACAGGAGTACCTGGGATTGTCAGAAGTGTGCCCAGCAGTGTCAGAGGTATGCCTGGGGAGTGTCAGAGATGTGCCTGGGGAGTGTCCAGGAGGTGTACCTAAGAGTGTCGGAGGTGTGCCTGGGAGTGTCAGAGGTGTGCCCAGAGTGTCAGAGGTGTACCTACCTAAGAGTGTCGGAGGTGTGCTTGGGAGAGTGCAGGTGCTGCCTGGGGTGTCAGCAGTGATGCCTGGGGAGTGTCTGAGGTGTGCCTGGAGTGTCAGAGGTGTGCCTGGGGTGTCAGAGGTGCACTTGGGAGTGTCAGGGGTGCAGCAGGAGTGCTCTGAGGTGTGCCTGGGGTGTCTGGGGTGCACCCTGTGTGTCTGGGGAGTGCTGCCTGGCAGTGTCTGAGGGTGTGCCTGGGAGTGTCGGGGAGAACCAGGGGGTGAAAGAGGTGTGCATGGGTGTCAAGTGTGCCAGGGAGGGTGTCCAGAGGTGTACTGGAAGTGTCAGCAGTGTACATAGGGTGTCAGGGGTGTGCAGGGTGTCAGTGGAGTACATGGGAGTGTGAGAGGTGCACCAGGGAGTGTCAGGAGGTGTCATGGAGTGTCAGAGGTGTACCTGGAAGTGTCAGCGGTTTACCTGGGTGTCAGAGGTGTACCTGGGAATGTCAGAGGTGTCCTTGGGAGTGTCAGAGGTGTACTAAGGTGTCAGGAGGTGTGCCTGGGGAGTGTCAGAGGTGTGCCTGGGAGTGTCGAGGTGTGCCTGGCTGGGAATTGTCCAGAGGTGTGTACTTGGGAGAAGTCACAGGTGTGCCTGAGTGTCAGCAGTGTACCTGGGGAGTGTCTGGGGAGATTGTGCCTGGGGTGTCAGGGGTGTGTGCCTGGGGTGTCAGAGGGCTGCACCTTGGAGTGTCTGAGGGTGTACCTGGGGTGCTGAGTGCACCTGGCAGTCTGAAAGAATTGTGCCTGTGATGTCTGGGGTGTGGCAGTGTCAGCGGTGTACCTGGGGAGTATCAGCGGTGTGCCTGGGGTGTTAGAGGTGTATCAGGGAGTGACAGAGGGAGTACCTAGAGTTGTCAGGGTGTACCTAGGGTGTGAGGGAATTGTGCCTGGGAGTGTCTGGTGTGCCTGGGGAGTGTCAGAGGAGGTGTACCTGGGAGTGTCAGGGGGTGTGCAGAATTGATAAGTTAGTACCTGGGTGTGTCGGTGTACCTGGGGTGTCAAGTGTACCTGGGGTGTCAGAGGTGCCTTGGAGTCGTCTGAGGTGGCCTGCCAGGGGAGTGTCCTTAGATGTGTACCTGGGAGTGTCTCAGGGGCTGTGCCTGGGAGTGTCAGAGGTGTGCAGCTGAGGTGTCAGGGGGTGTGCCTGGGGTGTGTCAGGGGGTGTACCAAGGAGTGTCAGTGATTCTGGGTGTGTCAGTGGTGTGCCTGGGGAGTGTCAAGTGCACCTGGGAGTGTCAGAGGTGTATCTGGGACTGTCGGACGTGTGTGCCTGGGAGTGTCAGAGGGATGGCACGGGAATGCCAGTGGAGTACCTGGGGAGTGTCAGAGGTGTATCTGGGAATGTCGGACACTGGGGAGTGTCAGAGGTGTACAGGAATGCCAGTGGAGTACCTGGGAGTGTCAGAGGTGTACTGGGGAGTGTCAGAGGTGTGCCTGGGAGTGTCATAGGTGGCCTGGGGAGTGTCAGGGAGTGTACCTGTTAGTGTCGGAGGTGTGCCTGGGGAGTGTCTGGGGTGTACCTGTGAGTGTTGGGGTGTGCCTGGGGTGTGGGGAGATTGTGCCAGGGGTGTCCAGTGGAGTACATGGGGATTACTGAGTGCATCTGGGAATGTCAGAGATGTGCCTGGAAGTGTCTGAGGTGTGCCTGGGGTGTCTGGTTTTGCAGGGGTGTCTGAGATGTGCCTGGGGTGTCAGAGAGAAGTACCAGGGGTCACCGGGTACTGGGGTGTGAGGGAAGACTGCCTGCAGGTGTGGGGGGGGCATGCCTGGGGGTGTCTGAGGTGTGCAGGGGTGTCAGATGTGTGCCTGGGAGTGTCTCCAGGGCATGCCTGTGAGTGTCTGAGGGTGTGCCTGGGGAGTGTCAGGGGAGAGACAGAGAGGGGTGAAAAGGGGTGTACATGGGAGTGTGAGGTGTGCAGGGGTGTCTGGGGTGTGCCTGGGGTGTCCAGTGTGCCAAGGCGTGTCAGGGTGTGCCTGGAGTGTCAGCGGTGTGCATTGGGGAGTGTCAGGGGGGTGTACCAGGGGTGTCAGTGGAGCCATGGGGTGTCAGAGGTGTATCTGGGTATGGACGTGTACCTGCTTTAGAGTGTCAGAGGTGTGCCAGGGAATGTCAGTGGAGTACCTGGGGGTGTCAGAGGGCACCTGGGGTTTGAGGGAGGTGTGCCTGGGGTGTGAGAGGTGTGCCTGGGGAGTGTGGGGAGGTGTGCCTGGGAGTGTCTGAGGTGTACCTCTTGGTGTCAGGTGTACCTGGGAGTGTCAGAGGTGTACCAGAGGTGTCAGGGGTGTGCCTGTTGGTGTCATGTGGGTGTGCCTGGTGTCTGGGGTTTGTACCTGGGTGTGTAAGGCACAGGACTGGGGATGAGTCTTGCCAGGCTAATCAGGATCTTAATAAAGGAGAGTCAAGGACCAGGGGTTTCGAGGAATAACAAACAACCGTTTGAGAAATTAGCATCTCTTTACTATAAAAATATAACACAAACTCTGACACCACTCTAAACAAACATCAAATAATTACAGTCAAACAATTAAAGGAAAGCAAAACACTTAAAGAGATAAACAAATAGCTAGGAGTCAACAAAATTAATGGTTAAATAATTAAATGGAATTAACAATTGATGGAATCGAACAATAAAGGGAGTCAGCAATTAATGGAATCAAACAATTATAGAATCAAACCATGAACAAATATTTCCTGACGGTGGCCCTGAGAAGGTTCTGGAACACGATGCACACTCAGGGTAATGAAACGTCCACTTCGACTCCACATCGCGACGTCTTGAAAAGGCAGGAAAAACTCAGGGCACAGACGGAATGTGATGAACTGATGGTCGTGAGCATGCAGTAGTGGTAGATGATGACAGAGAGAGTTGGCAGTTGATAGGTGAAGGTCTGGGAACACAGCCCACGAATCCAGGACCTATGATGAGATCACAGCCAGAATTTGACGGACAACAGGGTAGCTAGATACTGACATTATGGCAGCTGGGTTGAAGATCTCCCGGTGGCGGAGATAGTCGCTGCCGTTCTCACCTCCGACCTGGGAGTGTCAGAGGTGTACCTGGGAGTGACAGCGGTGTACCTGGGAGTGTCGGAGGTGTTCCTGGGAGTGTGAGAAGTGTACCTAGGAGTGTCGGCGGTGTACCTGGGAGTGTCGGAGGACTACCTGGGAGTTTCAGAGGTGTACTTGGGAGTGTCAGAGGTGTACCTGGGAGTGGGAGTGTCAGAGATGTACCTGGGAGTATCAGAGGTGTATCTGGGAGTGTCGGACGTGTACCTGGGAGAGTCAGAAGTGTACCAGGGAATGTCAGTGGAGTACCTGGGATTGTCAGAGGTGTACCTGGGAGTGTCAGAGGAGTACCTGGGAGTGTCAGAGGAGTACCAGGGAGTGTCAGTGAAGTAACTGGGAGTCTCAAAGATGTACCTGGGAGTATCGGAGATGTACCTGGGAATATCGGAGGTGTACCTGGGAATATCGGATGTGTACCAGGGAGTGTCAGAGGTGTACCTGGACGTCTCAGAGGTGAACCAGGGAGTGTCAGAGGAGTACCTGGGAGTGTCAGAGGTGTACCTGGGAGTATCGGAGGTGTACCTGGAAGCATCGGAGGTGAACCAGGGAGTGTCAGAGGAGTACCTGGGAGTGTCAGAGTTGTACCTGGGAGTGTCGGAGGCGGACCTGGGAGTGTCAGAGGGGTACCTGGGAGTATCAGAGTTGTACCTGGGAGTGTCAGAGGTTGTACCTGGGAATGTCAGAGGTATACCAGGGAGTGTCAGTGAAGTAAGTGGGAGTCTCAAAGTTGTACCTGGGAGTATCGGAGGTGTACCTGGGAATATTGGAGGTGTACCAGGGAATACCGGAGGTGTACCAGGGAGTGTCAGAGGTGTACCTGGACGTCTCAGAGGTGAACCAGGGAGTGTCAATGGAGTACCTGGGAGTGTCAGAGGTGTACCTGGGAGTATCGGAGGTGTACCTGGGAGTATAGGAGGTGTACCTGGGAGTGTCAGAGGTGTACCAGGGAGTATCAGAGATGTGCCTGGGAGTGTCAGAGGTGTACTTGGGAGTGTCAGGGGTGTAACTGGGAGTCTCGGAGGTGTAACTGGGAATTTGAGAGGTGTACCACGGAGTGTCAGTCGAGTACCTGGGAGTCTCAAAAGTGTACCTGGGAGTATCAGAGTTGTACCTGGGAATATCGGAGGTGTACCTGGGAATATCGGAGGTGTACCTGGGAATGTCAGAGGTGTACCTAGGAGTGTCGGAGGTGTACCTGGGAGTGTCACAGGAGTACCTGGGATTGTCAGAGGTGTACCTGGCAGTGTCAGAGGTGTACCTGGGAGTGTCAGAGATGTACATGGGAGTGTCAGAGGTGTATCTGGGAGTGTCGGACGTGTACCTGGGAGTGTCAGCGGTGTACCTGGGAGAATCGGAGGTGTACCTGGGAGTATCGGAGGTGTACCTGGGAGTGTCAGAGGTATTCCTGGGAGTATCAGAGGTGTACCTGGAGTGCGGAGGTGTACCTGGCAGTGTCTGAGGTGTACATGGCAGTGTCAGGAGGTGTACCTGGGAGTGTCAGCGGTGTACCTCGGAGTGTTAGACGTGTATCAGGAGTGACAGAGGTGTATCTGGGATGTCGGACTGTGGACAGTATGGTGGTGTGTACCAGGGAATGTCAGTGGAGTACCTGGGAGTGTCAGAGAGTGTACCTGGGAGTGTCAGAGGTGTACCTGGGAGTGTCAGAGGTGTACCTGGGAGTGTCAGAGGTGTGCCTTGGAGTGTCAGAGGTGTGCCTGGGAGTGTCAGAGGTGTACCTGGGAGTGTTGAGAGGTGTACCGGAGTGTGGAGGTGTACCTGGGAGTGTCAAGGTGTACCTGGGAGGTCAGAGGTGTACCTGGGAGTATCAGAGGTGTACCTGGGAGTGTCAGAGGAATACCTAGGGTGTCAGAGGTGTACCTGGGGTGTCAGCGGTGTACCTTCGAATGTCGAAGGTGTACCTGGGAGTGTGAGGTGTACCTGGGTGTCAGAGGTGTACCTGGGAGTGTCGGATGTGTACCTGGGAGTGTTGGGAGGTGTACTTGGGAGTGTCTGAGGTGTACCTGGGAATGTCAGCAGTGTGCCTGGGAGTGTCTGAGGTGTAACTGGGAGTGTCAGAGGTGTGCCTAGGAGTGTCAGAGGGTGCACTTGGGAGTGTCAGAGGTGCCTTGGAGTGTCTAAGGTGTATCAGGGTGACAGAGGTACCTAGGGTGTCAGTGGTGTACCTGGGAGTGTCAGAGGTGTACTGGGAGTGTCAGGATGTAACTGGGAGTGTCAGAAGTGTATCTGCTATTGTCGGACGTGTACCTGGGGTGTCAGGGTGTACCTGGGAGTGTCAAAGGTGTAACTGAGGTGTCAGGGTGTACCTGGGAGTTTCTGAGGGTGTACCTGGGAGTGTCAGAGGTGTACCTAGGAGTGTCAGAGGTGTACCTGGGGTGTGAGAAGTGTACCTGGGGTGTCTGGGGTGTACCTGGGAGTGTCAGAGGTGTACGCTGGGAATGTCGGATGTGTACCTGGGAGTGTCAGAGGTGTACCTGTGATTGTCGGAGGTGGACCGGAGTGTAGAAGTGTACCTGGGAGTGTCGGAGGTGTACCTGGGAGTGTCGGGGGTATACCTGGGAGTGTCAGAGGTGTACTTGGGAGTGTCAGAGGTGTACCTGGGAGTGTTGCGGTGTACCTGGGAGTGTCAGAGGTGTATCTGGGAGTGTCGGACGTGTACCTGGGAGTGTCAGAGGTGTACCAGGAATGTGAGTGGAGTACCTGGGAGTGTCAGAGGTGTACCTGGGAGTGTCAGAGGTGTACCTGGGGCGTCAGATGTGTACCTTGGAGTGTCAGAGGAATACCTAGGAGTGTCAGAGGGTGTACCTGGGAGTGTCAGCGGTGTACCTGCGAATGTCGGAGGTGTTCCTGGGAGTGTAGTGTACCTTGGAGTGTCAGAGGTGTACCTGGGAGTTTCGGAGGTGTACCTGGGAGTGTTAGAGGTGTACTTGGGAGTGTCAGAGGTGTACCTGGGAATGTCAGCAGTGTGCCTGGGAGTGTCTGAGGTGTAACTGGGAGTGTCAGAGGTGTGCCTAGGAGTGTCAGAGGTGCACTTGGGAGTGTCAGAGGTGCACCTTGGAGTGTCTAAGGTGTATCAAGGAGTGACAGAGGAGTACTGGAGTGTCAGTGGTGTACCTGGGAGTGTCAGAGGTGTACCTTGGAGTGTCATGTACCTGGGAGTGTCAGAAGTGTATCTGCTATTGTCGGACGTGTACCTGGGAGTGTCAGAGGTGTACCAGGGAATGTCAGTGGAGTACCTGGGAGTGTCAGAGGTGTACCTGGGAGAAAAAGAGGTGTACCTTGTACTGTCAGATGTGTACTTGGGAGTGTCAGGGGTGTAACTGGAGTGTCGGAGGTGTAACTGGGAATGTCAGAGGTGTACAGGGAGTGTCAGTGGGTACCTGGGAGTCTCAAGGTGTACCTGGGAATCGGCAGTGCCTGGGAATATCGGAGGTGTACCTGGGAATATCGGAGGTGTACCTGAGTGTCAGAGGTGTACCAGGGAGTGACGGAGGTGTACCTGGGAGTGTCACAGGAATACTGGGATTGTCAGAGGTGAACCTGGCAGTGTCAGAGGTGTATTGGAAGGTCAGAGATGTACCTGGGAGTGTCAGAGATGTACCTGGGAGTGTCAGAAGTGTATCTGCTTGTCGGACGTGTACCTGGGTGTGCAGAGGTGTACCAGGGAATGTCAGGAGTACCTGGGAGGTCAGAGGTGTACCTGGGAGAAAAGAGGTACTTAGTGTCAGGATGTACCTGGAGTGTCAGGGGTGTAACTGGGAGTGTCGGAGGTAACTGAATGTCAGAGGTGTACCAGGGAGTGTCAGTGAGTACCTGGGAGTCTCAAAGGTGTACCTGGGAGTATCGGAGGTGTACCTGGGAATATCGGAGGTGTACCTGGGAATATCGGAGGTGTACCTGGGAGTGTCAGAGGTTCACCAGGAGGACGGAGGTGTACCTGGGAGTGCAGGTGAATACCTGGGATTGTCAGAGGTGAACTGGCAGTGTCAGAGGTGTACCTGGAAGTGTCAGAGATGTACCTGGGAGTGTCAGAGGTACCTGGGAGTGTCAGAGGCATATGGGGAGTGTCAGAGGCCTGGGAGTGTCAGCGGTGTACCTGGGAATTTCAGAGGTGTAACTGGGACTGTCAAAGGTGTACCTGGGAGGTCAGAGGTACCTGGGAGTGTCAGAGGTGCATAGGGAGCTGTGAGGTGTACCTGGGAGTGTCTGAGGTACCTGGGAGGTCGAAGTGTACCTGGGAGTGTCGGAGGCGATCTGGGAGTCTCAGAGGTGTACCAATATCAGAGGTGTACCTGGAGTGTCAGAGGCGTACCTGGAATGTCAGGAGGTATACCAGGAGTGTCAGTGAAGTACCTGGGAGTCTCAAATGTGTACCTGGGAGCACGGTGTACTCGGAATATCGGAGGTGTACCTGGGAGGCTGGGGAGGTACCTGGGAGTTCAAAGGTGAAACAGGGAGTGTCAGAGGAGTACCTGGGAGGTCAGAGGTACCTGGGAGTATCAGAGGTGCCTGGGAGTATTGGAGGTGTACCTGGGAGGCTGGGGAGGTGTACTGAGTGTCGAAAATGGGAGGTTGAGATGTGCCTGGGAGGTCACGAGGAGTCTCTGGATTGTCAGAGGTATACCTGGCAGTGTCAGGGGTGTACCTGAAGTGTCAGAGGTACCTGGGAGTTTTAGGAGGTGTACCTGGGAGTGTCAGAGATGTACCTGGGAGTGTCACAGGAGTACTTGGGAGTCTCAAAGGTGTACCTGGGAGTATCGGAGGTGTACCTGGGAATATCGGAGGTGTACCTGGGAACAACGGAAGTGCACCTGGGAGTGTCATTGGTGTACCTGGGAGTGTCGGAGGTGTACCTGGGAGTGTCACAGGAGTACCTGGGATTCTCAGAGGTGTACCTGGCAGTGTCAGAGGTGTACCTGGGAGTGTCACAGATGTACCTGGGAGTGTCAGTGGAGTACCTGGGAGTATCAAAGGTGTACCTGAGAATGTCAGGGGTGTACCTGGGAGGTCAGAGGTGTACCTGGGAGTGCCGGACGCACCTGGGAGGTCAGAGGTGTACCAGAATGTCAGTGGAGTACTTGGAAGTGTCAGAGTTGTACCTGGGAGTGTCAGAGGTGTACCTGGAGTGTCAGGAGGTGTACCTGGGAGGTCAGTGGTGTACCCGGAGTGCGGGTGTACCTGGGAGTGTCAGAGGCGTACCTGGGAATGTCAGAGGTATACCAGGGAGTGTGAGTGAAGTACCTGGGAGTCTCAAATGTGTACCTGGGAGCACGGGAGGTGTACCTGGGAACACGGGAGGTGTACCTGGGAGTGTCAGGAGGTGTACCTGGGAGTCTCAGAGGTGAAACAGGGAGGCCAGAGGAGTACCTGGGAGTGTCAGAGGTGTACCTGGGAGCATCAGAGGTGTACCTGGGAGTATTGGAGGTACCTGGGAGTGCTGGGAGGTGTACCTGGGAGGTCAGAGGTGTACCTGGGAGTGTCAGAGATGTACTGGGAGTGTCACAGGAGTACCTGGGATTGTAGAGGCATACCTGGCAGTGTCAGGGGTGTACCTGGAAGTGTCAGAGGTGTACCTGGGAGTTTTAGAGGTGTACCGAGGTAGAGAAGTACCTGGGAGTGTCACAGAGTACTTGGGAGTCTCATGTACTGGGAGTATCGGTGTACCTGGAATATCGGAGGTGTACCTGGGAATAACGGAGGTACCTGGGAGTGTCATTGGTGTACCTGGGAGGGTCGAGTGTACCTGGGAGTGTCAGAGGAGTACCTGGGATTCTCAGAGGTGTACATGGCAGTATCAGAGGTGTACCTGGCAGTGTCACAGATGTACCTGGGAGTGCAGTGAGTACCTGGGATATCAAAGGTGTACCTGAGAATGTCAGGGGTGTACCTGGAGTGTCAGAGGTGTACCTGGGAGTGCCGGACGTGCACCTGGGAGTGTCAGAGGTACCAGGAATGTCGGACGTGCACCTGGGAGTGCTCGGAGGTGTACCAGGGAATGCTGGGGGTGAGCACTGGAAGTGTCAGAGTTGTACCTGGGAGTGTCAGAGGTGTACCTGAGAGGTCAGAGGTGTACCTGGGAGTGTCAGTGGTGTACCTAGGGAGTGTCGGAGGTGTACCTGGGAGGTCAGGAGGTACCTGGGAGTGTCAGGAGGTGTACCTGGGAGGTCAGGAGGTGTACCAGGGAATGTCAGTGGAGTACCTGGGAGGTCAAAGGTGTACTTGAGAGTGTCAGGAGGTGTACCGGGAGTGTCTGAGGTGTACCTGGGAGTGTCAGGAGGTGTACCTGGGAGTGTCAGAGATGTACCTGGGAGTGTGAGAAGTGTACTGGGAGTGTCTGGGGTGTACCTGGAGTGTCAGAGGTGTACCTGGGGAGTGTCGGATGTGTACCTGGGAGGCTGAGAACATGGTGATTGTCGGAGTGTACCTGGGAGCAAGAAGTGTACCTGGGAGTGTCGGAGGTGTACCTGGGAGGCACCTGGGAGGTCAGACGTACTTGGGAGGCTGGAGGTGTACCTGGGAGTGTTGCTGGTGTACCTGGGAGGTCAGAGGTGTATCTGGGAGTGTGGACGTGTACCTGGGAGTGTCAGAGGTGTACCAAGGAATGTGAGTGGAGCACCTGGGAGGTCGAGGTGTACCTGGGAGTGTCAGGAGGTGCCTGGGAGCGTCAGAGGTACCTGGGAGCGTCAGGAGAATACCTAGAGTGTCAGAGGTGTACCTGGGAGTGTCAGCGGTGTACTCATGAATGTCGGAGGTGTACCTGGGAGTGTGAGGTGTACTGGAGTGTCAAGAGGTGTACCTGGGAGTGTCGGAGGTGTACCTGGGAGGTAGAGGCTAGGCTTGGGAGGTGGCCTGGGAATGTCAGCAGTGTGCCTGGGAGTGTCTGAGGTGTAACTGGGAGTGTCAGAGGTGTGCCTAGGAGTGTCAGAGGTGCACTTGGGAGTGTCAGAGGTGCACCTTGAGTGTCTAAGGTATCAAGGAGTGACAGAGGAGCACCCAGGAGTGTCAGTGGTGTACCTGGGAGTGTCAGAGGTGTACCTGGGAGTGCTGTACCTGGGAGTGTCAGGTGTATCTGCTATTGTCGGACGTGTACCTGGGAGTGTCAGAGGTGTACCAGGGAATGTCAGTGAGTACCTGGGAGTGCCAGAGGTGTACCTGGGAGAAAAAGGTGTGCCTTGTAGTGTCAGATGTACCTGGGAGGTTAGGTGTAATGGGAGTGCGGAAAATGTCAGAGGTGTACCAGGGAGGTCAGGGAGTCCTGGGAGCCCTTGTGCATGTGGAGTCGGAGGTACCAAGTTTGAGGCCTGAATATTTGAGGTACCTGGAGTGTCAGAGGTACTAGGAGTGACGAGTGTGTCCTGGGAGTGTCACAGGAATACTGGGATTGTCAGAGGTGAACCTGGCAGTGTCAGCGGTGTACCTGCGAATGTCGGAGGTGTACCTGGGAGTGGAGAAGGCAATCTTGGAGTGTCAGAGGTGTACCTGGGAGTGTCGGAGGCACCTGGGAGTAATAGAGTTGTGCTTGGAGCTGGGAGGTGTACCTGGGAGTGCCAGGAGGCACCTGGGAATTTCCCAGAGGTGTAACTGGGAGGCCAAGGTGTGTACCTGGGAGTGTCAGAGGTGTACCTGGAGTGTCAGAGGGTGTACCTAGGGAGGTCAGAGGTGTACCTGGGAGTGTCTGAGGTACCTGGAGTGTTGAAGTTGTACTCAAGAGTGTCGGAGGTGGATCTGGGAGTGTCAGAGGTGTACCTGGGAATATCAGAGGTGTGCCTGGGAGTGTCAGAGGCGTACCTGGGAAATGTCAGAGGTATACCAGGGAGGTCAGTGAAGTACCTGGGAGTCTCAAATGTGTACCTGGAGTACGGGAGGTGTACCGAATATCGGAGGTGTACCTGGGAGTGTCAGAGGTACCTGGGAGTTCTCAGAGGTGAAACAGGGAGGTCAGAGAGCACTGGGAGGTCAGAGGTGTACCTGGGAGCATCAGAGGTGTACCTGGGAGTATTGAGGTAGGTACCTGGGAGTGTCAGGAGGTGTACCTGGGAGGTCAGATGTAACGGAGTGTCAGAGATGTAACTGGAGTGTCACAGGAGTCTGGGATTGTCAGAGGTATACCCACACTGTTGGGTGCCTGGAAGTGTCAGGAGGTGTACCTGGGAGTTTTAGGAGGTGTACCTGGGGGTGTCAGAGATGTACCTGGGAGTGTCACAGAGTACGGGAGTCTCAGAGGTGTGCCTGGGAGCACGAGGTACCTGGGAATTTGGAGGTGTACCTGGGAATAACGGGAGGTACCTGGGAGTGTCATTGGTGTACCTGGGAGTGTCGGAGGTACCTGGGAGGTCAGAGTACCTGGGATTCTCAGAGGTACCTGGTAGCATCAGAGGTGTACCTGGCAGTGTCACAGATGTACAGCAATGCAACCGAAACGGTGCTGGCCTGA
>NW_024713225.1:0-18441 GCF_018991925.1 Homarus americanus | reverse complement strand
CCCAAGATCGAGTATAACAAAGTCTTCCGATCGAGTATAACTAAGTCCCCTGATGGAGTATAACAAAGTCGCCTGATCGAGAATAACAAAGTCCCCTCATCGAGCATAACAAAGCCCCCTGATCGTATATAAGAAAGGCCCCTGTCCGAATATAACAAAGTCCCTAGTTGAGTATATACAAAGTCTCTTGATCGAGTATAACAAAGCCCCCTGATAGAGTCTAACAAAGTCTCCTGATTGATTACAACAAAGTCCCCTGATCCAGTATAACAAAGGCCCCTAATGGAGTATAACAAAGGCCCCTCATCCAGTTTAACAAAGTCCCAAGATCCGGTATAACATAGTCCCCTCATCGAGTATAACAAAGTCCCTGATCGAGTATAACAAAGTCCCCTTACCGAGTATAATAAAGCCCCGGATCGAGTATAACAAAGTCCCCTGATCTAGTATAACAAAGTCCCCTGATCGAGTATAACAAAGTCCCCTGGTCGAGTATAACAAGGTCCCCTTATCGAGTATAATAAACCCCCGGATCGAGTATAACAAAGTCACCTAATCGAGTATAATAAAGGACCCTAATGGACTATAACAACGTCTCAACATCGAGTATAAAAAGTCCCCTAATCGAGTATAACAAAGTCCCCTGATCGAGTATAACTAAGTCCCTGATCGAGTTAAACAAACCCCCCTCATCGAGTATAACAAAGTCCCCTGATCTAGTGTAACAAAGTCCTCTGATCGAGTCTAACAAAGTCCACTAATCGAGTATAACTAAGTCCCCTCATTGAGTTAAACAAAGGACCCTAATGGAGTATAACAAAGTCCCAAGATCGAGTATAACAAAGTCTTCTGATCGAGTATAACAAAGTCCCCTGATCGAGTATAACAAAGCCCCCTAATCGAGTATAACAAAGCTCCCTGATCGAGTATAACTAAGTCCCCTGATTGAGAATAACAAAGGACCCTAATGGAGTATAACAAAGTCCCAAGATCGAGTATGACAAAGTCCTCTGATCGAGTAAAATACAGTCCCCTGATCGAGTATAAAAAAGTCCCCTCATCGAGTATTACAAAGTCCCCTGATCGAGTATAACAAAGTTCCCTGATCGAGTATAACTAAGTCCTCTGATCGAGTATAACAAAGTCCCCTAATCGAGTATAACTAAGTCCCCTTATTGAGTTTAACAAAGGACCCTAATGGAGTATAACAAAGTCCCCTGATCGAGTATAACAAAGTCCCCTGATCGAGTATAACAAAGTCCCCTGATCCAGTATAACAAAGTCCCCTGATCGAGTATAACAAAGTCCCCTGATCGAGTATAACAAAGCCCCCTAATCGAGTATAACAAACTCCCCTGATCGAGCATAACTAAGTCCCCTGATTGAGTATAACAAAGGACCCTAATGGAGTATAACAAAGTCCCAAGATCGAGTATGACAAAGTCCTCTGATCGAGTAAAATAAAGTCCCCTGATCGAGTATAACAAAGTCCCCTCATCGAGTATAACAAAGTCCCCTCATCGGGTATAACAAAGTTCCCTGATCGAGTATAACTAAGTCCTCTGATCGAGTATAACAAAGTCCCCTAATCGAGTATAACTAAGTCCCCTGATTGAGGTTAACAAAGGACCCTAATGGAGTATAATAAAGTCCCCTGATCGAGTATAACAAAGTCCCCTGATCGAGTATAACAAAGTCCCCTGATCGAGTATAACAAAGTCTCCTGAGAGAGTATAACAAAGCCCCCTCGTCGAGTATAACAAAGTCCCTGGTCGAGTATAACAAAGTCCTGATCGAGTATAACAAAGCCCCATGATCGAGTATAACCTATTCCCCGACTCGAGTATAACAAAGGCCCTTGGTCGAAAATAACAAAGTCCCTGATCGAGTAAAACAAAGTCCCCTGATCGAGTAAAACAAAGTCCCAAGATCGAGTAAATCAAAGCCCCCTGATCGAGTATAACAAAGTCCGCTGATCGAGTTTAACAAAGTCCCAAGATCGAGTTTAACAAAGTCCGCTGATCGACTATAACAAAGTCCCCTGAGCGAGTATAACAAAGTCCCCTGATCGAGTATAACAAAGTCCCCTGATCGAGTAAAACAAAGCCCCCTCATCGAGTATAAGAATGTCCCCTGATCTTGTGTAACAGAGTCCTCTGATCGAGTATAACAAAGTCCCCTTACCGAGTATAATAAAGCCCCGGATCGAGTATAACAAAGTCCCCTGATCTAGTATAACAAAGTCCCCTGATCGAGTATATCAAAGTCCCCTGTTCGAGTATAACAAAGTCCCCTTATCGAGTATAATAAAGCCCCGGAACGAGTATAACAAAGTCCCCTGATCGAGTATAATATAGGACCCTAATGGACTATAACAACGTCTCAAGATCGAGTATAACAAAGTCCCCTTATCGAGTATAACAAAGTCCCCTGATCGAGTATAACAAAGTCCACTGAACGAGTATAACAAAGTCCCCCGATCGAGTAAAACAAAGCCCCCTCATCGAGTATAACAAAGTCCCCTGATCGAGTATAACAAAGTCCCCTGTTCGAGTGTAACAAAGTTCTCTGATCGAGTATAAGAAAGCCACCTCGTCGAGTATAACAAAGTCCCCTGATCGAGTATAACAAAGTCCCCTAATCGATTATAATAAAGTCCGCTGATTGAGTATAATAAAGTCCGCTGATTGAGTATAATAAAGTCCCCTGATCGAGTATAACAAAGTCACCTGATCGAGTATAACAAAGTCCCTTGATCGAGAAAAACAAAGCCCCTTGATCGAGTATAACAAAGTCCCCTAATCGAGTATAACAAAGCCCCCTGATCGAGTATAACAAAGTCCCCTGATCGAGTATAAGAAAGGCCCCTGACCGAATATAACAAAGTCCCTAGTTGAGTATATACAAAGTCTCCTGATCGAGTATAACAAAGCCCCCTCATTGAGCATGACAAAGTCCCCTGATCGATTATAATAAAGTCCCCTGATCCAGTATAACAAAGGCCCCTAATGGAGTATAACAAAGGCCCCCTGATCGAGTTTAACAAAGTCCCAAGATCGAGTATAACAAAGTACCATCATCGAGTATAACAAAGGCCCTTCATCGAGTATAACAAAGTCCCCTGGTCGAGTATAACAAAGAGTCCACATACGAGTATATCAGCCCCGGATCGAGTATAACAAAGGTTCCCTGATCTAGTATAACAAGTCCCCTGATCCAGGTATAACAAAGTCCCTGATCGAGTATAACAAAAGTCCCTTGATCCAGATTTAATAAAGCCCCTGATCCAAGTATAAAGAAAAGGCCCTGACCGAATACCAACAAAGTCCCTAGTTGAATATATACAAAGTCTCTGATCGCGAGTATAACAAAGCCCCCTGATCGAGCATAACTAAGTCCCTTGATCGATTACAACAAAGTTTCGTGATCCAGTATAACAAAGGCCCCTGATCCAGTTTAACAAAGTCCCAAGATCGAGTATATAATATAGTCCCCTCATCGAGTATAACAAAGTCCCCTGATCGAGTATAACAAAATCCCCTTTCCGAGTATAATAAAGCCCCGGATCGAGTATAACAAAGTTCCCTGATCTAGTATAACAAAGTCCCCTGATTGAGTATAAAAAAGGACTCTAATGGAGTATAACAAAGTCCCAAGATCGAGTATGACAAAGTCCTCTGATCGAGTAAAATAAAGTCCCCCGATCGAGTATAACAAAGGCCCCTTATCGAGTATAACAAAGTCCCCTGGTCGAGTATAACAAAGTCCCCTGATCGAGTATAACAAAGTCCTCTGATCGATTAAAACAAAGCCCCCTCATTGAGTATAACAAAGTCCCCTGATCGAGTATAACAAAGTCCCCTGTTCGAGTGTAACAAAGTCCTCTGATCGAGTATAAGAAAGCCACCTCGTCGAGTATAACAAAGTCCCCTGATCGAGTATAAGAAAGTCCCCTAATCGATTATAATAAAGTCCCCTGATTGAATATAATAAAGTCCCCTAATCGAGTATAACAAAGTCCCCTGATCGAGTATAACAAAGTCCCCTGTTCTAATATAACAAAGTCCCCTGATCGAGTATAACAAAGTCCCCTGATCGAGTAAAAGAGAAGGCCCCTGACCGAATATAACAAAGTCCCTAGTTGAGTATATACAAAGTCTCCTGATCGAGTATAACAAAGTCCCCTGATCGCTTATAACAAAGTCCCCTGATCCAGTATAACAAAGGCCCCAAATGGAGTGTAACAAAGGCCCCTCATCGAGTTTAACAAAGTCCCAAGATCGAGTATAACAAAGTCCCCTCATCGAGTATAACAAAAGCCCTTTATCGAGTATAACAAAGTCTCCTGGTCGAGTATAACAAAGTCCCCTGATCAAGTATAACAAAGGCCCCTATTGGAGTATAACAAAGTCCCAAGATCGAGTATAACAAAGTCTTCCGATCGAGTATAACTAAGTCCCCTGATGGAGTATAACAAAGTCCCCTGATCGAGAATAACAAAGTACCCTCATCGATCATAACAAAGCCCCCTGATCGAATATACGAAAGGCCCCTGAAGGAATATAACAAAGTCCCTAGTTGAGTATATACAAAGTCTCTTGATCGAGTATAACAAAGCCCCCTGATCGAGTATAACAAAGTCCCCTGATCGATTACAACAAAGTCCCCTGATCCAGTATAACAAAGGCCCCTAATGGAGTATAACAAAGGCCCCTGATCCAGTTTAACAAAGTCCCAATATCGAGTATAACATAGTCCCATCATCGAGTATAACAAAGTCCCCTTACCGAGTATAATAAAGCCCCGCATCGAGTATAACAAAGTCCCCTAATCTAGTATAGCAAAGTCCCTTGATCGAGTATAACAAAGTCCCCTGGTCGAGTATAACAAAGTCCCCTTATCGAGTATAATAAAGATCCGGATCGAGCACAACAAAGTCCCCTGATCGAGTATAAGAAAGTCCCCTGATCGAGTATAACAAAGTCCCCTGATCGAGTATAACAAAGTCCCCTAATCTAGTATAACAAAGTCCCTTGATCGAGTATAACAAAGTCCCCTGGTCGAGTATAACAAAGTCCCTTATCGAGTATAATAAAGATCCGGATCGAGTACAACAAAGTCCCCTGATCGAGTATAACAAAGTCCCTTGATCGAGTATAACAAAGTCTCCTGATCGAGTATAACAAAGCCCCCTGATCGAGTTCAACAAAGTCCGAAGATTGAGCATAACAAAGTCCCCTCATCGAGTATAACAAAGGCCCTTTATCGAGTATAACAAAGGGCCCTGGTCGAGTATAACAAAGTCCCCTCATCAAGTATACAAAGGACCCTATTGGAGTATAACAAATTCCCAAGATCGAGTATAACAAAGTCTTCCGATCGAGTTTAACTAAGTCCCCTGATGGAGTATAACAAAGTCCCCTGATCGAGTATAACAAAGTCTCCTTACCGAGTATAATAAAGCCCCGGATCGAGTATAACAAAGTCCCCTGATCTAGTATAACAAAGTCCCCTGATCGAGTATAACAAAGTCCCCTGGTCGAGTAAAACAAAGTCCCCTTATCGAGTATAATAAAGCCCCGGATCGAGTATAACAAAGTACCCTGATCGAGTATAATAAAGGACCCTAATGGACTATAACAACGTCTCAAGATCGAGTATAACAAAGTCCCCTAATCGAGTATAACAAAGTCCCCTGATCGAGTATAACTAAGTCCTTGATCGAGTTAAACAAAGCCCCCTCATCGAGAATAACAAAGTCCCCTGATCTAGTGTAACAAAGTCCTCTGATCGAGTCTAACTAAGTCCCATAATCGAGTATAACTAAGTCCCCTGATTGAGTTCAACAAAGGACTCTAATGGAGTATAACAAAGTCCCAAGATCGAGTGTAACAAAATCTTCTGATCGACAATAACAAAGTCCCCTGATCGAGGATAACAAAGTCCCCTAATCGAGTATAACAAAGTCCCCTGATCGAGAATAACTAAGTCCCCTGATTGAGTATAACAAAGGACCCTAATGGAGTATAACAAAGTCCCAAGATCGAGTATAACAAAGTCCTCTGATCGAGTAAAATAAAGTCACCTGATCAACTATAATAAAGTCCCCTGATCGAGTATAAAAAAGTCCCCTGATCGAGTATAATAAAGGACCCTAATGAACTATAAAAAAGTCTCAAGATCGAGCATAATAAAGGACCCTAATGGACTATAACAAAGTATCAAGATCGAGTATAACAAAGTCCCCTGATCGAGTATGACAAAGTCCCCTGATCGAGTACAACAAAATCCCCTGATCGAGTATAACAAATTCCCCTAATCGAGTATAACCTATTCACCGACTCCAGTATATCAAAGGCCCTTGGTCGAAAATAACAAAGTCGCTGATCGAGTAAAACAAAGTCCCCTGATCGAGTATAACAAAGTCCAAAGATCGAGTAAATCAAAGCCCCCTGATCGAGTATAACAAAGTCCGCTGATCGAGTTTAACAAAGTCCCAAGATCGAGTTTAACAAAGTCCCGAGATCGCGTATAACAAAGTCCCCTCATCAAGAATAACAAAGTCCCCTGATCGAGTATAACAAAGGCCCTTGATCGAGTATAACAAAGGACCTTAATGGAGTATAACAAAGTCGCAAGATTGAGTATAACAAAGTCCTCTGATCGATTAAAACAAAGTCCCCTGATCGAGTATAACAAAGTCCCCTGATCGAGTATAACAAAGTCCCCTGACCGAGTATAACTAAGTCCCCTGATAGAGTATAATAAAGGACCCTAATGGAGTATAACAAAGTCTCAAGATCGAGTATAACAAAGTCCCCTGATCGAGTATGACAAAGACCCCTGATCGAGTATAACAAAGTCCCCTAATCGAGTATAACAAAGTTCCCTGATCGAGTATAACAACGTCCCCTGATCGAGTAAAACAAAGCCCCCTCAACGAGTATAACAAAGCCACCTCGTCGAGTATAACAAAATCCCCTGATCGAATATAACAAAGTCCCCTAAACGATTATATTAAAGTCCCCTGATTGAGTATAATAAAGTCCCCTGATCAAGTATAACAAAGCCCCCTAATCGAGTATAACAAAGTCCCTTGATCGAGAAAAACAAAGCCCCCTGATCGAGTATAACAAAGTCCCTGATCGAGTATAACAAAAGTCCCTGATCGAGTATAACAAAGTCCCCTGATCGAGGTTTAACAAAAGCCCCTGATCCCAGTATAAAAAGGCCCCTGACCAGATATAACAAAGTCCCTAGTTGAGTATATACAAAGTCTCTGATCCCGGTATAACAAAGCCCCTGATCAGGCATAACAAAAGTCCCCTGATCGATTACAACCAAGAAGTTCCCCTGATCGGTAACAAAAGGCCTCTAATGGAGTATAGCAAAGGCCGCCAGTCAGTTTAACAAAGTCCCAAGATCGAGTATAACATAGTCGCCTCATCGAGTATAACAAAGTCCCCTGATCGAGTATAAAAGTCCTTACCGAGTATAACAAAGTCCGCTGATCGAGTTTAACAAAGTCCCAAAATCGAGTTTAACAAAGTCCCAAGATCGAGTATAACAAAGTCCCCTGATCGAGAATAATAAAGTCCCCTCATCGAGCATAACAAAGCCCCCTGATCGAGTATAAGAAAGGCCCCTGAACGAATATCACAAAGTCCCTAGTTGAGTATATACAAAGTCTCTTGATCGAGTATAACAAAGCCCCCTGATCGAGTAAAACAAAGTCCCCTGATTGATTAAAACAAAGTCCCCTGATCCAGTAAAACAAAGGCCCCTAATGGAGTATAACAAAGGCCCCTTATCCAGTTTAACAAAGTCCCAAGATCGAGTATAACATAGTCCCCTCATCAAGTATAACAAAGTCCCCTGATCGAGTATAACAAAGTCCCCTTACCGAGTATAATAAAGCCCCGGATCGAGTATAACAAAGTCCCCTGATCTAGTATAACAACGTCCCCTGATCGAGTATATCAAAGTCCCCTGGTCGAGTATAACAAAGTCCCCTTATCGAGTATAATAAAGCCCCGGAACGAGTATAACAAAGTCCCCTGATCGAGTAAAATATAGGACCCTAATGGACTATAACAACGTCTCAAGATCGAGTATAACAAAGTCCCCTAATCGAGTATAACAAAGTCCCCTGATCGAGTATAACAAAGTCCACTGAACGAGTATAACAAAGTCCCCCGATCGAGTAAAACAAAGCCCCCTCATCGAGTATAACAAAGTCCCCTGATCGAGTATAACAAAGTCCCCTGTTCGAGTGTAACAAAGTTCTCTGATCGAGTATAAGAAAGCCACCTCGTCGAGTATAACAAAGTCCCCTGATCGAGTATAACAAAGTCCCCTAATCGATTATAATAAAGTCCGCTGATTGAGTATAATAAAGTCCGCTGATTGAGTATAATAAAGTCCCCTGATCGAGTATAACAAAGTCCCCTGATCGAGTATAACAAAGTCCCTTGATCATTCTAACAAAGTCCCTGATCGAGTAAAGAAGGCCCCAGACCGAATATAACAAAGTCCCTAGTTGGTATATACAAAGTCTCCTGATCGAGAGGTATAAACAAAGTCCCTGATCCGCTTATAACAAAGTCCTGATCGGTATAACAAAGGCCCTAATGGAGTGTAACAAGGCCCCTGATCGGGTTTAACAAAGTCCCAAGATCAGAACAACGAAGTCCCTCATCGAGTATAACAAAGGCCCTTTATCGGAGTATGTCAAAATTCCTGGTCGAGTATAACAAAGTCCCCTGATCAAGTATAACAAAGGCCCCTATTGGAGTATAACAAAGTCCCAAGATCGAGTATAACAAAGTCTTCCGATCGAGTATAACTAAGTCCCCTGATGGAGTATAACAAAGTCCCCTGATCGAGAATAACAAAGTACCCTCATCGATCATAACAAAGCCCCCTGATCGAATATAAGAAAGGCCCCTGAAGGAATATAACAAAGTCCCTAGTTGAGAATATACAAAGTCTCTTGATCGAGTATAACAAAGCCCCCTGATCGAGTATAACAAAGTCCCCTGATCGATTACAACAAAGTCCCCTGATCCAGTATAACAAAGGCCCCTAATGGAGTATAACAAAGGCCCCTGATCCAGTTTAACAAAGTCCCAATATCGAGTATAACATAGTTCCATCATCGAGTATAACAAAGTCCCCTTACCGAGTATAATAAAGCCCCGCATCGAGTATAACAAAGTCCCCTAATCTAGTATAGCAAAGTCCCTTGATCGAGTATAACAAAGTCCCCTGGTCGAGTATAACAAAGTCCCCTTATCGAGTATAATAAAGATCCGGATCGAGTACAACAAAGTCCCCTGATCGAGTATAAGAAAGTCCCTTGATCGAGTATAACAAAGTCCCCTGATCGAGTATAAAAAAGTCCCCTAATCTAGTATAACAAAGTCCCTTGATCGAGTATAACAAAGTCCCCTGGTCGAGTATAACAAAGTCCCCTTATCGAGTATAATAAAGATCCGGATCGAGTACAACAAAGTCCCCTGATCGAGTATAACAAAGTCCCTTGATCGAGTATAACAAAGTCTCCTGATCGAGTATAACAAAGCCCCCTGATCGAGTTCAACAAAGTCCCAAGATTGAGCATAACAAAGTCCCCTCATCGAGTATAACAAAGGCCCTTTATCGAGTATAACAAAGGCCCCTGGTCGAGTATAACAAAGTCCCCTCATCAAGTATACAAAGGACCCTATTGGAGTATAACAAAGTCCCAAGATCGAGTATAACAAAGTCTTCCGATCGAGTTTAACTAAGTCCCCTGATGGAGTATAACAAAGTCCCCTGATCGAGTATAACATAGGAACCTCATCGAGTATAACAAAGTCCCCTGATCGAGTATAACAAAGTCTCCTTACCGAGTATAATAAAGCCCCGGATCGAGTATAACAAAGTCCCCTGATCTAGTATAACAAAGTCCCCTGATCGAGTATAACAAAGTCCCCTGGTCGAGTATAACAAAGTCCCCTTATCGAGTATAATAAAGCCCCGGATCGAGTATAACAAAGTACCCTGATCGAGTATAATAAAGGACCCTAATGGACTATAACAACGTCTCAAGATCGAGTATAACAAAGTCCCCTAATCGAGTATAACAAAGTCCCCTGATCGAGTATAACTAAGTCCCTGATCGAGTTAAACAAAGCCCCCTCATCGAGAATAACAAAGTCCCCTGATCTAGTGTAACAAAGTCCTCTGATCGAGTCTAACTAAGTCCCATAATCGAGTATAACTAAGTCCCCTGATTGAGTTCAACAAAGGACTCTAATGGAGTATAACAAAGTCCCAAGATCGAGTATAACAAAATCTTCTGATCGACAATAACAAAGTCCCCTGATCGAGGATAACAAAGTCCCCTAATCGAGTATAACAAAGTCCCCTGATCGAGAATAACTAAGTCCCCTGATTGAGTATAACAAAGGACCCTAATGGAGTATAACAAAGTCCCAAGATCGAGTATAACAAAGTCCTCTGATCGAGTAAAATAAAGTCACCTGATCAAGTATAATAAAGTCCCATGATCGAGTATAACAAAGTCCCCTGATCGAGTATAATAAAGGACCCTAATGAACTATAACAAAGTCTCAAGATCGAATATAATAAAGGACCCTAATGGACTATAACAAAGTATCAAGATCGAGTATAACAAAGTCCCCTGATCGAGTATGACAAAGTCCCCTGATCGAGTACAACAAAATCCCCTGATCGAGTATAACAAAGTCCCTAATCGAGTATAACCTATTCCCCGACTCGAGTATATCAAAGGCCCTTGGTCGAAAATAACAAAGTCCCTGATCGAGTAAAACAAAGTCCCCTGATCGAGTATAACAAAGTCCCAAGATCGAGTAAATCAAAGCCCCCTGATCGAGTATAACAAAGTCCGCTAATCGAGTTTAACAAAGTCCCAAGATCGAGTTTAACAAAGTCCCGAGATCGAGTATAACAAAGTCCCCTCATCAAGAATAAGAAAGTCCCCTGATCGAGTATAACAAAGGCCCTTGATCGAGTATAACAAAGGACCCTAATGGAGTATAACAAAGTCGCAAGATTGAGTATAACAAAGTCCTCTGATCGATTAAAACAAAGTCCCCTGATCGAGTATAACAAAGTCCCCTGATCGAGTATAACTAAGTCCCCTGACCGAGTATAACTAAGTCCCCTGATCGAGTATAATAAAGGACCCTAATGGAGTATAACAAAGTCTCAAGACTGAGTATAACAAAGTTCTGATCGAGTATAACAAAGTCCCCTGATCGAGTATAACAAAGTCCCCTGATCGAGTATAACAAAGTCCCCTGATCGAGTAAAACAAAGCCCGCTCATCGAGTATAACAAATTCCCCTGATCGCGTATAACAAAGTCCCCTGTTCGAGTGTAACAAAGTCCTCTGATCGAGTATAACAAAGCCACCTCGTCGAGTATAACAAAATCCCCTGATCGAGTATAACAAAGTCCCCTAATGTATTATAATAAAGTCCCCTGATTGAGTATAATAAAGTCCCCTGATCAAGTATAACAAAGTCCCCTGATCGAGTATAACAAAGTCCCTTGATCGAGAAAAACAAAGCCCCCTGATCGAGTATAACAAACTCCCCTGATCGAGTATAACAAAGTCCCCTGATTGAGTATAACAAAGTCCCCTGATGGAGTTTAACAAAGCCCCCTGATCGAGTATAAGAAAGGCCCCTGACCGAATATAACAAAGTCCCTAGTTGAGTATATACAAAGTCTCCTGATCGAGTATAACAAAGCCCCCTGATCGAGCATAACAAAGTCCCCTGATCGATTACAACAAAGTCCCCTGATCCAGTATAATAAAGGCCCCTAATGGAGTATAACAAAGGCCCCTGATCCAGTTTAACAAAGTCCCAAGATCGAATATAACATAGTCCCCTCATCGAGTATAACAAAGTCCCCTGATCGAGTATAACAAAGTCCCCTTACCGAGTATAATAAAGCCCCGGATCGAGTATAACAAAGTCCCCTGATCTAGTATAACAAAGTCCCCTGATCGAGTATAACAAAGTCTCCTGGTCGAGTATAACAAAGTCCCTTATCGAGTATAATAAAGCCTCGGATCGAGTATAACGAAGTTCTCTGATCGAGTAAAACAAACACCACTGATCGAGTATAACAAAGTCCTTGATCGAATATAAAAAAGCCCCCTAATCGAGTATAACAAAGTCCCCTGATCGAGCATAACAAAGTCCTTTGATCGAGTATAACAAAGCCCCCTGATCGAGTATAACAAAGGCCCCCTGGTCGAGTACAACAAAGTCCCCACATCGAGTATAACAAAGTCCCCTGATCGAGTATAACAAAGTCCCCTGATCGAGTATAACGAAGTCCCCTGATCGAGTATAACACAGTCGCCTGATCGAGTATAACAAAGTCCCATGATTGAGTATAACTAAGTCCCCTGATCGAGTATAATAAAGGACCCTAATGGAGTATAACACATTCTCAAGAACGAGTATAACAAAGTCAAGTCACCTGATCGACTGTAACAAACTCCCCTGATCGAGTATAACAAAGTCCCCAGATCGAGTATAACAAAGTCCCCTGATC
The DNA here is from genome assembly GCF_018991925.1 of Homarus americanus. NCBI lineage: Eukaryota > Metazoa > Arthropoda > Malacostraca > Decapoda > Nephropidae > Homarus > Homarus americanus. The sequence goes on along the minus strand of NW_024713225.1, from coordinate 5,841 downwards.
GAGTAAAACAAAGCCCCCTCATCGAGTATAACAAAGTCCCCTGATCAAGTATAACAAAGTCCCCTGATCTAGTGTAACAAAGTCCTCTGAACGAGTATAACAAAGTCCCCTAATCGAGTATAACAAAGCCCCCTCGACGAGTATAACAAAGTCCCCTGATCGAGTATAACAAAGTCCCCTGATCGAGTATAACAAAGTCCCCTGTTCGAGTATAACAAAGTCCCCTGATCGAGTATAACAAAGTCCCCTGATCGAGTATAACAAAGTCCCCTGACCGAGTATAACTAAGTCCCCTGATCGAGCATAATAAAGTCCCCTGATCTAGTGTAACATAGTCCTCTGATCGAGTATAACAATGTCGCCTAATCGAGTATAACAAAGCCCCTTAGACGAGTATAACAAAGTCCCCTGATCGAGTAATACAAAGCCCCCTAATCGAGTATAACAGAGTCCCCTGATCGAGTATAACAAAGTCCCCTAATCGAGTAAAACAAAGCCCCCTCACCGAGTATAGCAAAGTCCCCTGTTCGAGTATAACAAAGTCGTCTGATCGAGTATAGCAAAGTCCCCTAATCGAGTATAACAAACCCCGGATCGAGTATAACAAAGTACCCTGATCGAGTATAATAAAGGACCCTAATGGACTATAACAACGTCTCAAGATCGAGTATAACAAAGTCCCCTAATCGAGTATAACAAAATCCCCTGATCGAGTATAACTGAGTCCCTGATCGAGTTAAACAAAGCCCCCTCATCGAGAATAACAAAGTCCCCTGATCTAGTGTAACAAAGTCCTCTGATCGAGTCTAACTAAGTCCCATAATCGAGTATAACTAAGTCCCCTGATTGAGTTCAACAAAGGGCTCTAATGGAGTATAACAAAGTCCCAAGATCGAGTATAACAAAATCTTCTGATCGACAATAACAAAGTCCCCTGATCGAGGATAACAAAGTCCCGTAATCGAGTATAACAAAGTCCCCTGATCGAGAATAACTAAGTCCCCTGATTGAGTATAACAAAGGACCCTAATGGAGTATAACAAAGTCCCAAGATCGAGTATAACAAAGTCCTCTGATCGAGTAAAATAAAGTCACCTGATCAAGTATAATAAAGTCCCCTGATCGAGAATAACAAAGTCCCCTGATCGAGTATAACCTATTCTCGACTCGAGTATAACAAAGGACCCTAATGGAGTATAACAAAGTCCCAAGATCGAGTATAACAAAGTCCTCTGATCGAGTAAAATAAAGTCACCTGATCAAGTATAATAAAGTCCCCTGATCGAGAATAACAAAGTCCCCTGATCGAGTATAATAAAGGACCCTAATGGACTATAACAAAGTCTCAAGATCGAGCATAATAAAGGACCCTAATGGACTATAACAAAGTCTCAAGATCGAGTATAACAAAGTCCCCTGATCGAGTATGACAAAGTCCCCTGATCGAGTACAACAAAATCCCCTGATCGAGTATAACAAAGTCCCCTAATCGAGTATAACCTATTCCCCGACTCGAGTATATCAAAGGCCCTTGGTCGAAAATAACAAAGTCCCTGATCGAGTAAAACAAAGCCCCCTGATCGAGTATAACAAAGTCCCAAGTTCGAGTAAATCAAAGCCCCCTGATCGAGTATAACAAAGTCCGCAGATCGAGTTTAACAAAGTCCCAAGATCGAGTTTAACAAAGTCCCGAGATCGAGTATAACAAAGTCCCCTCATCGAGAATAAGAAAGTCCCCTGATCGAGTATAACAAAGGCCCCTGATCGAGTATAACAAAGGACCCTAATGGAGTATAACAAAGTCGCAAGATTGAGTATAACAAAGTCCTCTGATCGATTAAAACAAAGTCCCCTGATCGAGTATAACAAAGTCCCCTGACCGAGTATAACTAAGTCCCCTGATCGAGTATAATAAAGGACCCTAATGGAGTATAACAAAGTCTCAAGATCGAGTATAACAAAGTCCCCTGATCGAGTATGACAAAGTCCCCTGATCGAGTATAACAAAGTCCCCTGGACGAGTATAACAAAGTCCCCTGATCGAGTAAAACAAAGCCCCCTAATCGAGTATAACAAAGTCCCCTGTTCGAGTGTAACAAAGTCCTCTGATCGAGTATAACAAAGCCACCTCGTCGAGTATAACAAAGTCCCCTGACCGAGTATAACAAAGTCCCCTAATCGATTATAATAAAGTCCCGTGATTGAGTATAATAAAGTCCCCAGATCGAGTAAAACAAAGTCCCCTGATCGAGTATAACAAAGTCCCTTGATCGAGAAAAACGAAGCCCCTGATCGAGTATAACAAAGTCCCCTGATCGAGTATAACAAAGTCCCCTGATCGAGTTTAACAAAGCCCCCTGATCGAGTATAAGAAAGGCCCCTGACCGAATATAACAAAGTCCCTAGTTGAGTATATACAAAGTCTCCTCATCGAGTTTAACAAAGCCCCCTGATTGAGTATAACAAAGTCCCCTGATCGAGTATAACAAAGTCCCCTGATCCAGTATAACAAAGGCCCCTAATGGAGTATAACAAAGTCCCCTAATAGAGTATAACAAAGTCCCCTGATCGAGTAAAACAAAGTCCCCTGATAGAGTATAACAAAGTCCCCTGATCGAGTATAACAAAGTCCCCTTACCGAGTATAATAAAGCCCCGGATCGAGTATAACAAAGTCCCCTGATCTAGTGTAACAAAGTCCCCTCATCGAGTATAACAAAGTCTCCTGGTCGAGTAAAACAAAGTCCCCTTATCGAGTATAATAAAGCCCCGGATCGAGTATAACGAACTTCCCTGATCGAGTATAGTAAAGGACCCTAATGGACTATAACAACGTCTCAAGATCGAGTATAACAAAGTCCCCTAATCGAGTATAACAAAGACCCCTGATCGAGTATAACTAAGTCCCTGATCGAGTTAAACAAAGCCCCCTCATCGAGTATAACAAAGTCCCCTGATCTAGTGTAACAAAGTCCTCTGATCGAGTCTAACAAAGTCCCCTAATCGAGTATAACTAAGTCCCCTCATTTAGTTTAACAAAGGACCCTAATGGAGTATAACAAAGTCCCAAGATCGAGTATAACAAAGTCTTCTGATGGAGTATAACAAAGTCCCCTGATCGAGTATAACAAAGCCCCCTAATCGAGTATAATAAAGTCCCCTGATCGAGTATAACTAAGTCCTCTGATTGAGTATAACCAAGGACCCTCATGGAGTAAAACAAAGTCCCAAGATCGAGTATAACAAAGTCCCTTCATCGAGTATAACAAAGTTCCCTGATCGAGTATAACAAAGTTCCATGATCGAGTAAAACAAACACCCCTGATCGAGTATAACAAAGTCCTTGATCGAGTAAAAAAAAGCCCCCTAATCGAGTATAACAAAGTCGCCTGATCGAGCATAGCAAAGTCCCCTGATCGAGTATAACAAAGCCCCCTGATCGAGTATAACAAAGGCCCCCTGGTCAAGTATAACAAAGTCCCCACATCGAGTATAACAAAGTCCTCTGATCGAGAATAATAAAGTCCCCTGATCGAGTATAACGAAGTCCCCTAATCGAGTATAACAAAGTCGCCTGATCGAGTATAACAAAGTCCTATGATTGAGTATAACTAAGTCCCCTGATCGAGTATAATAAAGAACCCTAATGGAGTATAACACAGTCTCAAGAACGAGTATAACAAAGTCCCCTGATCGACTGTAACAAACTTCCCTGATCGAGTATAACAAAGTCCCCAGATCGAGAATTTCAAAGTCCCCTGATCGACTGTAACAAACTTCCCTGATCGAGTATAACAAAGTCCCCAGATCGAGAATTTCAAAGTCCCCTGATCGAGTAAAACAAAGTCCCCTAATCGAGTAGAACAAAGTCCCCTGATCGAGTATAACAAAGTCCCCTGATCGAGTATAACAAAGTCCCCTGACCGAGTATAACTAAGTCCCTTGATCGAGCATAATAAAGTCCCCTGATCTAGTGTAACAAAGTCCTCTGATCGAGTATAACAATGTCGCCTAATCGAGTATAACAAAGTCCCCTGATCTAGTGTAACAAAGTCGTCTAATCGAGTATAGCAAAGTCCCCTAATCGAGTATAACAAAGCCCCCTCGACGAGTATAACAAAGTCCCTGAACGAGTATAACAAAGTCCCCTGATCGAGTAAAACAAAGTCCCCTGATCGAGTATAACAAAGTCCCCTGTTAGAGTATAACAAAGTCCCCTGATCGAGTATAACAAAGTCTTCTGATCGATTAAAACAAAGTTCCCTTATCGAGTATAACAAAGTCCCCTGATCGAGTATAACAAAGTCCCCTGATCGAGTAAAACTAAGTCCCCTGATCGAGTATAATAAAGGACCCTAATGGAGTATAACAAAGTCTCAAGATCGAGTATAACAAAGTCCCCTGATCGAGTATGATAAAGTCCCCTGATCGAGAATAACAAAGTCCCCTGATCGAGTATAACAAAGTCCCCTGATCGAGTATAACAAAGTCCCCTGATCGAGTAAAACAAAGCCCCCTCAACGAGTATCCAACGTCCCCTGATCGAGTATAACAAAGTCCCCTGATCGGGTGTAACAAAGTCCTCTGATCGAGTATAACAAAGCCACCTCGTCGAGTATAACAAAGTCCCCTGTTCGAGTATAACAAAGTCCCCTAATCGAGTATAATAAAGTCCCCTGATTGAGTATAATAAAGTCCCCAGATCGAGTATAACAAACTCCACTGATCGAGTATAACAAAGTCCCTTGATCGAGAAAAACAAAGCCCCCTGATCGAGTATAACAAAGTCCCCTGATCGAGTATAACAAAGTCCCCTGATCGAGTTTAACAAAGCCCCCTGATCGAGTATAAGAAAGGTCCCTGACCGAATATAACAAAGTCCCTAGTTGAGTATATACAAAGTTTCCTGATCGAGTATAACAAAGCCCCCTGACCGAGCATAACAAAGTCCTTTGATCGATTATAACAAAGTCCTCTGATCCAGTATAACAAAGGCCCCTGATCGAGTTTAACAAAGTCCCAAGATCGAGTATATCAAAGTCCCCTCATCGAATATAACAAAGGCCCTTTATCGAATATAACAAAGGCCCCTAGTCGAGTATAACAAAGTCCCCTGATCGATTATAACAAAGTCCCCTGTTAGAGTATAACAAAGTCCCCTGATCGAGTATAACAAAGTCCTCTGATCGATTAAAACAAAGTCCCCTGATCGAGTATAACAAAGTCCCCTGATCGAGTATAACAAAGTCCCCTGATCGAGTATAACAAGTCCCCTGATCGAGTATAATTAAAGGACCCCAATGGAGTAACAGTCTCGACTGAGAGGTCAAAGTCCCCTGATCGAGTATGACAAAGTCCCCTGATCGAGTATAACAAAGTCCCCTGATCGAGTATAACAAAGTCCCCTGATCGAGTATAACAAAGTCCCCTGATCGAGTAAAGCAAAGCCCCCTCATCGAGTATAACAACGTCCCCTGATCGAGTATAACAAAGTCCTCTGATCGGGTGTAACAAAGTCCTCTGATCGAGTATAACAAAGCCAGCTCGTCGAGTATAACAAAGTCCCCTGTTTGAGTATAACAAAGTCCCCTAATCGAGTATAATAAAGTCCCCTGATTGAGTATAATAAAGTCCCCAGATCGAGTATAACAAACTCCCCCTGATCGAGTATAACAAAAACCATTGATCGAGAAAAACAAAGCCCCCTGATCGAGTATAACAAAGTCCCTCGATCGAGTATAACAAAGTCCCCTGATCGAGTTTAACAAAGCCCCCTGATCGAGTATAAGAAAGGCCCCTGACCGAATATAACAAAGTCCCTAGTTGAGTATATACAAAGTCT
>NW_024713224.1:0-33927 GCF_018991925.1 Homarus americanus | reverse complement strand
CATAACAAAGGCCTCTAATCGAGTATAACAAAGGCCCCTCAATAAGTATAACAAAGTCCCCTGATCGAGTATAACAAAGTCCCCTGATCGAGTATAACAAAGTCCCCTGATCGAGTATAACAAAGTCCCCTTGATCGAGTATATAACAAAGTCCCCTGATCGAGTATAACAAAGTCCCCTGATCGAGTATAACAAAGTCCCCTTGATCGAGTATAAATAAAGTCCCTGATTGAAAAAAGTTCCTGATCGAGTATAACAAAGCCCCCTGATCGAGAGTAACAAAGACCCCTGATCGAGTATAACAAAGTCCCTGATCGAGTATAACAAAGGCCCCTCATCGAGTTTAACAAAGGCCCCTGATCGAGTATAACAAAGTCCCCTGGTCGAGTATAACAAACTCCCCTAGTCAAGTATAACAAAGTCCCTGATCGAGTATAACAAAGTCCCCTGAACGCTTATAACAAAGGCCCCTGATCGAGTATAACAAAGTTTTGTGATCGAGTATAACAAAGCCCCTTGATCGAGTATAACAAAGTCGCCTGATCGAGTATAACAAAGTCCCCTGATCGAGTAAAACAAAGGGCCCTGATCGAGTTTAACAAAGGCCCCTAATCGAGTATAACAAAGTCCCCTGGTCGAGTATAACAAAGACGCCTGAACGAGTATAACAAAGGCCCCTGATCGAGTATAACAAAGTTCCTTGATCGAGAGTAACAAAGCCCTGATCGAGTATATAACAGCCCCCTTTATCTTTGAATAACAAGTCCCCTGATCGAGTATAACAAAGCCCCCTGATCAAGTATAACAAAGGCCCCTGATCGAGTATAACAAAGTCCCCTGATCGAGTATAACAAAGGCCCTTGATCGAGTATAACAAAATTTCCCTGATCGACTATAACAAAGCCCCCTCATCGAGTATAACAAAGTCCCACTTATCGAGAATAACTAAGTCCCCTGATCGAGTATAACAAAGCCCCCTGATCAAGTATAACAAAGGCTCCAGATCGAGTATAACAAAGTCCCCTGATATTGTATAACAAAGGCCCCTAATCGAGTATAACAAAGTCCCATTATCGAGTATAAAAAAGTCCCCTCATCGAATATAACAAAGTCCCCTGATCGAGTATAACAAAGCCCCCTGATCGAGTATAACAAAGCTCCCCTTATCTTGATTAACAAAGTCCCCTGATCGAGTATAACAAAGCCCCCTGATCAAGTATAACAAAGCCCCCTGATTGAGCATAAGAAAGACCCCCTGATCAAGTATAACAAAGGCCCCTGATCGAGTATAACAAAGTCCCCTGGTCGAGTATAACAAAGTCCCCTGATCGAGTATAACAAAGGCCCCAGATCGAGTTTAACAAAGTTCCCTGATCGAGTATAACAAAGCCCCCTCATCGAGTATAACAAAGTCCCCCTTATTGAGAGTAACAAAGTCCCCTGATCGAGTATAACAAAGCCCCCTGATCACGTATAACAAAGGCTCCAAATCGAGTATAACAAAGTCCCAGGTCGAGTATAACAAAGTCCCTGATCGAGTATAACAAAGGCCCCTGATGGAGTATAACAAAGGCCCCTGATGGAGTATAACAAAGGCCCCTGCTCGAGTATAACAAAGTCCCCTGATCGAGTATAACAAAGCCCCCTCATCGAGTTTAAGAAAGCAGCCCTGATCGAGTATAACAAAGTCCCCTGGGTTGAGTATAAATAAACTCCCTGAACGATTATAACAAAGCCCCTGATCGAGTATATAACAAAGTTCTTATCTTGATTAACAAAGTCCCCTGATCGTTTATAACAAAGATCCCTGATCAGTATAACAAAGCCCTGATTGAGCATAAGAAAGACCCCTTATCGAGACAACAAAGTCCCTGATGGAGTATATAACAAAGCCCCTGATCAAGTATATAACAAAGTCCTCTAATCGAGTATAACAAAGGCCACTGGTCAAGCAAAACAAAGGACCCTGGTCGAGCATAACAAAGTCTCCTGATCGAGTATAACAAAGCCTAATCATCGGGTATAACAAAGTCCCATGATCGAGTATAACAAAGTCCCCTGATCGAGTATATCAAAGCCCCCTCATCCAGTATAACAAAGTCCCCTGATCGAGTATAACAAAGTCCCCTGTTCGAGTTTAAGAAAGGCCCCTGATCGAGTATAACAAAGTCCTGGTTGAGTATATAACAAACTCCCTGAACGATTATAACAAAGGCCCTGATCGAGTATAACAAAGTTCCCTGATCGAGTTTAACAAAGCCCCCTGATCGAGTATAACAAAGTTGCCTGATCGAGTATAACAAAGTCCCCTGATCGAGTAAAACAAAGGGCCCTGATCGACTTTAACAAAGGCCCCTGATCGAGTATAACAAAGTCCCCTTGTCGAGTATAACAAAGACGCCTGAACGAGTATAACAAACGCCCCTGATCGAGTATAACAAAGTTCCCTCATCGAGGATAACAAAGCCCCCTGATTGAGTATAACAAAGCCCCCCTTATCTTGAATAACAAAGTCCCCTGATCGAGTTTAACAAAGCCCCCTGATCAAGTATAACAAAGGCCCCTGATCGAGTATAACAAAACCCCTGGTCGAGTATAACAAAGGCCCATGATCGCGTATAACAAAATTACCCTGATCGAGTATAACAACGCCCCTCATCGACTATAGCAAAGCCCCGTGATCGAGTATAATAAAGCCCCCCTTATCTTGAATAACAAAGTCCCCTGATCGAGTATAACAAAACCCTCTGATCAAGTATAACAAAGGCCCCTGATCGAGTATAACAAAGTCCCCTGATCGAGTATACAGCGCCCCATGATCGAGTATATAACAAAAATTCTGACGAGTATAACAAAGCCCCTCAATGAGTGGCAACAAAGTCCCCTTATCGAGAATAACTAAGCTCTCATCGAGTATAACAAAGCCCCTGGTCGAGAGCAACAATAAAGTCCCTGAACGATTATAACAAAGGCCCCTGATCGAGTATAACAAAGTTCCCTGATCGAGTATAACAAAGCCCCCTGATCGAGAATATCATAGTCCCCTGATCGAGTATAACAAAGACCCCTGATCGAGTATAACAAAGGCCCCTGATCGAGTTTAACAAAGGCCCCTGATCGAGTATAACAAAGTCCCCTGGTCGAGTATAGCAAAGTCGCCTGAACGAGTATAACAAAGGCCCCTGATCGAGTACAACAAAGTTCCCTGATCGAGTATAACAAAGGCCCCTGACCGAGTATAACAAAGGCCCCTGCTCGAGTATAACAAAGTCCCCTCACCGAGTATAATAACGTTCCCTGATCGAGGATAACAAAGCCCCCTCATAGAGTATAACAAAGTCCTCTGATCGATTATAACAAAGTCCCCTGATCGGGTATAAGAAAGGGCCCTGATCGAGTATAACAAAGGCCCCTGATCGAGTATAACAAAGTCCCCTAGTCGAGTATAACAAAGTCCCCTGAACGATTATAACAAAGGCCCTTGATCGAGTATAACAAAGTTCCCTGATCGAGTATAACAAAGCCCCCTGATCGAGAATAACATAGTCCCCGATCGAGTATAACAAAGACCCCCTTATCGAGAAAAACAAAGTCCCCTGATCAAGTATAACAAAGTCCCCTGATAGTGTATAACAAAGGCCCCTGATCGAGTATAACAAAGTCCCATTATCGAGTATAAAAAAGTCCCCTCATCGAATATAACAAAGTCCCCTCATCGAGTATAACAAAGCCCCCTGATCGAGTATAACAAAGCTCCCCTTATCTTGAGTAACAAAGTCCCCTGATCGAGTATAACAAAGCCCCCTGATCAAGTATAACAAAGCCCCCTAATCGAGCATAAGAAAGACCCCCTTATCGAGAATAACAAAGTCCCCTGATCGAGTATAACAATGCCCCCTGATCAAGTATAACAAAGGCCCCTGATCGAGTATTACAAAGTCCCTAGTTTCATATAACAAAGTCCCCGATCGAGTATAACAAAGTCCCCTCACCGAGTATAACAAAGTTCCCTGATCGAGTATAACAAAGCCCTCATCGAGGAGCAACAAAAGTCCCCTTTATCGAGAATAACAAAGTCCCTCGGATCGAGTATAACAAAGCCCCTGATCAAGTATAACAAAGGCTCCAAATCGAGTATAACAAAGTCCCAGTCGAGTATAACAAAGTCCCCTGATCGAGTATAACAAAGGCCCCTGATCGATTATAACAAAGGCCCCTGCTCGAGTATAACAAAGTCCCCTGATCGAGTATAACAATACCCCCTCATCGAGTAAAACAAAGTCCCCTGATCCAGTATAACAAAGTCCCCTCACCGAGTATAATAACGTTCCCTGATCGAGGATAACAAAGCCCCCTCATAGAGTATAACAAAGTCCTCTGATCGATTATAACAAAGTCCCCTGATCGGGTATAAGAAAGGCCCTTGATCGAGTATAACAAAAGCCCCTCATCGAAAATAACAAAGTCCCATGATCGAGTATAAAATAGTCCCATCATCGAATATAACAAAGTCCCCTGATCGAGTATAACAAATTCCCCTGATCGAGTAGAACAAAGTCCCCTCATCGAGTATAACAAAGGCCCCTCGTCGAATAAAACAAAGTCCCCTGATCGAGTATAACAAAGTCCCCTGATCGAGTATAACAAGGTCCCCTGTTCGAGTATAACATAGTCCCCTGAACGATTATAACAAAGGCCCCTGATCGAGTATAACAAAGCCCCCAAATTGAGTATAACAAAGTCCCCCTTATCGAGAATAACAATGTCCCCTGATCGAGTATAACAAAGTTCCCTGATCGAGTATAACAAAGTCCCCTAATTGAGTATAACAAAGTCCCCCTTATCGAGAATAACCATGTCCCCTGATCGAGTATAACAAAGCCCCCTGATCAAGTATAACAAAGGCCCCTCATCGAGTATAACAAAGTCCCCTAATCGAGTTTAACAAAGGCCCATGATCGAGAATAACAAAATTTCCCTGATCGAGTATAACAAAGCCCCCTCATCGAGTATAACAAAGTCCCCCTTATCGGGAATAACTAAGTCCCTTGATCGAGTATAACAAAGCCCCCTGATCAAGTATAACAAAGGCTCCAGATCGAGTATAACAAAGTCCCCTGGTCGAGTATAACAAAGTCCCCTGATCGAGTATGACAAAGTCCCCTGGTCGACTATAACAAAGTCCCCTGATCAAGTATAACAAAGGCCCTAGGTCGAGTATAACAAAGTCCCCTTTTCGAGTATAACAAAGTCCCCTGAACAAGTATAACAAAGGCCCCTGCTCGAGTATAACAAAGGACCCTAAAAGTTTATAACAATGTCCCCTGATCGAGTATAACAAAGCCCGCTCATCGAGTATAACAAAGTCCCCTGATCGAGGATAACAAAGTCCTCTGGTCGAGTATAACAAAGACACCTGAACGAGGTTAACAAAGGCCCCTGATCGAGTATAACAAAGTTCCCTGATCGAGTATAAGAGAGGCCCCTGATCAAGTATAACAAAGGCCCCAGATCGAGTATAACAAAGTCCCCTGATCGAGTATAACAAAGTCCCCTGGTCGAGTATAACAAAGGCCCCTTATCGAGTTTAACAAAGGCCCCTCATCGAGTATAACAAAGTCCCCGGTAGAATTATAAGAAACTCCCCTGATCGAGTATAAAAAAGTCCCCTGATCGAGTATAACAAAGTCCCCTGGTCGAGTATAACAAAGTCGCCTGAACGAGTATAACAAAGGCCCCTGATCGAGTATAACAAAGTTCCCTGATCGATTATAACAAAGCCCCCTGATCGAGTATAACAAAGACTCCCTTATCGAGAATAACAAAGTCACCTGATCGAGTATAACAAAGCCCCCTGATCAAGTATAACAAAGCCCCCTCATCGAGTATAACAAAGACCCCCTTATCGAGAATAACAAAGTCCCCTGATCAAGTATAACAAAGTCCCCTGATCGAGTATAACAATGCCCCCTGATCAAGTATAACAAAGCCCCCTGATTGAGTATAACAATAACCCCCTTATCGAGTATAACAAAGTCCCTTGATCGAGTATTACAAAGGCCCCTCATCGAGTTTAACAAAGGCCCCTAATCGAGTATAACAAAGTCCCCTGGTTGAGTATAACAAACTCCCTTGGTCGAGTATAACAAAGTCGCCTGATCGAGTATAACAATGTCCCCTGATCGAGTAAAACAAAGGGCCCTGATCGAGTTTAACAAAGGCCCCTGATCGAGTATAACAGGATAACAAAGCCCCCTCATAGAGTATAACAAAGTCCTCTGATCGATTATAACAAAGTCCCCTGATCGGGCATAAGAAAGGCCCCTCATCGAGTATAACAAAGGCCCCTCATCGAGTATAACAAAGTCCCATGAATGAGAATAACAAAGTCCCTCATCGAATATAACAAAGTCCCCTGATCGAGTATAACAAAGTCCCCTAATCGAGTATAACAAAGCCCCCTAATCGAATATAACAAAAGCGCCTGAACGAGTATAACAAAGGCCCCTGTTCGAGTATAACAAAGTTCCCTGTTCGAGTATAACAAAGCCCTCTAATTGAGTATAACAATGTCCCCCTTATCGAGAATAACAATGTCCCCTGATTGAGTATAACAAAGCCCCCTGATCAAGTATAACAAAGGCCCCTGATCGAATATAACAAAGTCCCCTGGTCGAGTATAACAAAGTCCCCTGATCGAGAATAACAAAGTCCCCTGATCGAGTATAACAAAGTCCCCTGATCGAGTATAACAAAGTCCCTTGATCGAGTATAACAAAGTTCCTGATCGAGTATAACAAAGCCCCTGATCAGGTATAACAAAGTCCCCTGATGAGTATAACAAAATTTCAGTCGAGAGTATAACAAAAGGCCCCTCATCGAGTTTAACAAAGGCCCCTCATCGAGTATAACAAAGTCCCTGGTTGCTTGAGTAACAAACTCCCTTGGTGAGTATAACAAAGTCCCTGATCGAGTATAACTAAGTCCCTGAATGATTATAACAAAGTCCCCTGGTCGAGTATAACAAAGTCGCCTGAACGAGTATAACAAAGGCCCCTGATCAAGTATAACAAAGACCCCCTTATCGAGAATAACAAAGTCACCTGATCGAGTATAACAAAGCCCCCTGATCAAGTATAACAAAGCCCCCAGATCGAGTATAACAAAGACCCCCTTATCGAGAATAACAAAGTCCCCTGATCAAGTATAACAAAGCCCCCTGATCAAGTATAACAAAGGCCCCTGATCGAGTATAACAAAGTCCCCTGGTCGAGTATAACAAAGTCCCCTGATCGAGTATAACAAAAGGCCACTGATCGAGTATAACAAAGTCCCATGATCGAGTATAAAAAAGTCCCCTCATCGAATATAACAAAGTCCCCTGATCGAGTAAAACAAAGCGCCCTGTTCGAGTATAACAAAGTCCCTCTTATCTTGAATAACAAAGTCCCTGATCGAGTATAACAAAGCCCCTGATCCAAGTATAACCATAAAAGCCCCCTGATCGAGTATAACAAAGACCCTCTATCCCGAGAATAACAAAAGTCCTGATCGAGTATAACAAAGCCCTGATCCAAGTATAACAAAGGCCCTGATCAGTATAACAAAGTCCCTGGTCAGAGTATAACAAAGTCCCTGATCGAGAGTATAACAAAAGGCCCCTGATCAGGTATAACAAGTTCCTGATCGAGCATAATAAAGCCCCTCATCGAAATGCCGAAGTACACTTATCCGAGAATAACAAAGTCCCCTGATCGAGTATAACAAAGCCCCCTGATCAAGTATAACAAAGGCTCCAAATCGAGTATAACAAAGTCCCAGGTCGAGTATAACAAAGTCCTCTGATCGAGTATAACAAAGGCCCCTAATCGAGTATAACAAAGGCCACTGATCGAGTATAACAAAGTCCCTTGATCGAGTATAACAAAGCCCCCTCATCGAGTAAAACAAAGTCCCCTGATCCGGTATAACAAAGTCCCCTCACCGAGTATAATAAAGTTCCCTGATCGAGGATAACAAAGCCCCCTCATAGAGTATAACAAAGTCCTCTGATCGATTATATCAAAGTCCCCTGATCGGGTATAACAAAGGCCCCTGATCGAGTATAACAAAGGCCCTCATCGAGTATAACATAGTCCCATGATCGAGTATAAAAAAGTCCCCTCATCGAATATAACAAAGTCCCCTAATCGAGTATAACCAATTCCCCTGATCGAGTAGAACAAAGTCCCCTCATCGAGTATAACAAAGGCCCCTCATCGAGTATAACAAAGTCCCATGATCAAGAATAACAAAGTCCCTCATCGAAAATAACAAAGTCCCCTGATCGAGTATAACAAAGTCCCCTAATCGAGTATAAGAAAGCCCCCTGATCGAATATAACAAAAGCGCCTGAACGAGTATAACAAAGGCCCCTGATCGAGTATAACAAAGTTCCCTGATCGAGTATAACAAAGCCCCCTAATTGAGTATAACAAAGTCCCCCTTATCGAGAAAAACAATGTCCCCTGATTGAGTATAACAAAGCCCCCTGATCAAGTATAACAAAGGCCCCTGATCGAATATAACAAAGTCCCCTGGTCTAGAGGTATATGAGTCCCTGATCGAGGTATAACAAAGTCTGATCGAGGTATTACAAAGTCCCTGATCGAGTATAACAAAGTTCCCTGATCGAGTATAACAAAGCCCCTGATCGAGTATAACAACAAAGTCCCTGATCGAGGTATAACAAAGTCCTGATCGAGTATAACAAAGGCCCCTCAACGAATTTAACAAAGGCCCCTGATCGAGTATAACAAAGTTCCCTGATCGAGTTTAACAAAGCCCTCTGATCGAGTATAACAAAGTCGCCTGATCGAGTATAACAAAGTCCCTTGATCGGGTATAACAAAGGGTCCTGATCGAGTTTAACAAATGCCCCTCATCGAGTATAACAAAGTCCCGTGGTCGAGTATAACAAAGACGCCTGAACGAGTATAACAAAGGCCGCTAATCGAGTATAACAAAGTTCCCTGATCGAGTATAACAAAGCCCCCTGATCGAGTATAACAAAGCCCCCCTTATCTTGAATAACAAAGTCCCCTGATCGAGTATAACAAAGCCCCCTAATGAAGTATAACAAAGGCCCCTGGACGAGTGTAACAAAGTCCTCTGATCGAGTATAACAAAGGCCCATGATCGAGTATAACAAAATTTCCCTAATCGAGTATAACAAAGCCCCCTCATCGAGTATAACAAAGTCCCCCTTATCGAGAATAACTAAGTCCCCTGATCGAGTATAACAAAGCCCCCTGATCAAGTATAACAAAGGCTCCAGATCAAGTATAACAAAGTCCCCTGGTCGAGTATAACAAAGTCCCCTGAACGATTATAACAAAGGCCCCTGATCGAGTATAACAAATTCTCCTGATGGAGTATAACAAAGTCCCCTGATCGAGTATAACAAACGCCTCTGATCGAGTATAACAAAAGCCCCTCATCGAGTATAACAAATTTCCCTCATCGAGTATAATAAAGCACCCTAATTGAGTATAACAAAGTCCCCCTTATCGAGAATAACAATGTCCCCTGATCGAGTATAACAAAGCCCCCTGATCCAGGTATAACAAAGGCCCTAAGCAGGTATAACAAAAGTCCCTGGTCGTGTATAACAAAGGCCCATGATCGAGTATAACAAAATTTTCCTGATCGAGTATAACAAAGCCCCCTCATCGAGTATAACGAAGTCCCCCTTTTCGAGAATAACTAAGTCCCCTGATCGCGTATAACAAAGCCCCCTGATCAAGTATAAAAAAGGCTCCAGATCGAGTATAACAAAGTCCCTTGGTCGAGTATAACAAAGTCCCCTGAACGATTATGACAAAGGCCCCTGATCGGGTATAACAAAGTTCCCTGATCGTGTATAACAAAGCCTCCTCATCGAGTATAACAAAGTTCCCTGATCGAGTATACCAAAGCCCCTCATCGAGTATAACAAAGTCCCCCTTATCGAGAATAACAAAGTCCCCTGATCGAGTATAACAAAGCCCCCTGATCAAGTATAACAAAGGCTCCAAATCGGGTATAACAAAGTCCCAGATCGAGTATAACAAAGGCCCCTGATCGAGTATAACAAAGTCCCCTCATCGAGTATAACAAAGCCCCCTCATCGAGTAAAACAAAGTCCCCTCATCCAGTATAACAATGTCCCCTCACCGAGTATAATAAAGTTCCCTGATCGAGGATAAAAAAGCCCCCTCATAGAGTATAACAAAGTCCCATGATCGAGTATAAAAAAGTCCCCTCATCGAATATAACAAAGTCCCCTGATCGAGTATAACAAATTCCCCTGATCGAGTAGAACAAAGTCCCCTCATCGAGTATAACAAAGACCCCTCATCGAGTATAACAAAGTCCCATGATCGAGAATCACAAAGTCCCTCATTGAATATAAGAAAGTCCCCTGATCGAGTATAACAAAGTCCCCTGATCGAGTACAAAAGGTCCCCTGTTCGAGTATAACATAGTCCCCTGAACGATTATAACAAAGGCCCCTGATCGAGTATAACAAAGCCCCCTGATCGAATATAACAAAAGCGCCTGAACGAGTATAACAAAGGCCCCTGATTGAGTATAACAAAGTTCCCTGATCGAGTATAACAAAGTCCCCTAATTGAGTATAACAAAGTCCCCCTTATCGAGAATAACAATGTCCCCTGATCGAGTATAACAAAGCCCCCTGATCAAGTATAACAAAGGCCCCTCATCGAGTATAACAAAGTCCCCTGGTCGAGTATAACAAAGTTCCTGGTCGAGGTATAACGAGTCTAATTGAAAAATTATAACAAGTGCCTTATCGAGAATAACAATGTACCCTGATCGAGTATAACAAAGCCCCCTGATCAAGTATAACAGGGAAGCCCCTCATCGAGTATAACAAAGTCCCTGGTCGAGCATAACAAAGTCCCTAATCGAGTTTAACAAAAAGGACCATGATCGAGAATAACAAATTTCTGATCAGTATAACAAAACCCCTCATCAGGTATAACAAAGTCCCTTATCCTGAATAACAAAGTCCCCTGATCGAGGTATAACAAAGCCCCTGATCAAGTATAACAAAAAGGCCCTGATCGAGTATAACAAAGTCCCTGATCAAATTATAACAAAGGCCCATGATCAGGTAAACAAAATTTCCTGATAAATTATAATAAAAACCCCCTCATCGAGGTATAACAAAGTCCCCTTATCGAGAATAACTAAGACCCTGATCGAGTATAACAAAGCCCCTGATCAAAGTATAACAAAGGCTCCAGATCGAGTATAACAAAGTCCCTGGTCGAGTATAACAAAGTCCCTGAACGATTATAACAAGGCCCCTGATCGAGTATAACAAAGTTCCTGATCGAGTATAACAAAGCCCCTGACCGAGAATAACATAGTCTCTGATCGAGTATAACAAAGTCCTGATCGAGTATAACAAAGGACCCTGATCGAGTATAACAAAGTCCCCTTATCGAGAATAACAAAGTCCCTGATCGAGGTATAACAAAGTCCCTGATCGAGTATAAAACAAAGTCCCGTGATCGAGTATAACAAAGTTCCCTGATCGAGTATAACAAAGCCCCCTGATCGAGTATAACAAAGCCCCCTTATCTTGAATAACAAAAGTCCCTGATCGTGTATAACAAAGCCCCTGATCAAGTATAACAAAGGCCCTGATCGGGGTATAACAAGTCCCCTGATCGAGAATAACAAAGGGCCATGATCAGGTACAACAAAATTTCCCTGATCGAGTATAACAAAGCCCCTCACCGAGTATAACAAAGTCCCCTTATCGAGAATAACTAAGTCCTGATCGAGGTATAACAAAGTCCCTGATCAAGGTATAACAAAGGGCTCAGATCGAGGTATAATAAAAGTCCCCTGGTCGGTATAACAAAAGTCCCCTGAACGATGATTATAACAAAGGCCCTGATCAGTATAACAAAGTTCCCTGATCGAGGTATAACAAAGCCCCTGATGATCGAGAATAGCACTAGTCCCTGATCAGGTATAACAAAGTCCCTGATCGAGAGTATAACAAAAGGTCCTGATCAGAGTTTAACAAAGGCCCCTGATCGAGAGTATAACAAAAGAGTCCCTGGTCGAGTATAACAAAGTCGCCTGAACAGGAATAGCAAGGCCCTGATCGAGGTAACAAAGTTCCCTGATCGATTATAACAAAGCCCCTGATCGAGTATAACAAAGACCTATATCAAGAATAACAAAAGTCACCTGATCGAGTATAACAAAAGCCCCTGATCAAGTATAACAACCCCTGATCGAGTATAACAAAGACCCCCTTATCGAGAATAACTTCAGTCCCCTGTTCAAGTATAACAAAGCCCCCTGATCCAAGTATAACAAAAGGCCCTGATGATAAAGTATAACAAAAGAGTTCCTGGTCGAGTATAAGAAAGTCCCTGATCGAGTATAACAAAGGCCCCTGATTGGTATAACAAAGTCCCATGATCAGTATAAAAAGTCCTTTTCATCGAATATTACAAAGTCCCTGATCGAGTATAACAAAGCCCTGATCAGTATAACAATGCCCCCCTTTTCTTGAATAACAAAGTCCGCTGATCGAGTATAACAAAGCCTCCTGATCAAGTATAGCAAAGTCCTCATAGAGGTAAAACAAAGTCTATGTTCGAGGTATAAAAATGTCCCTCATCGAATAACCAAAGTCCCTGATCGAGTATAACAAATTCCCTGATCGAGGTAGAACAAGTCCCTCATCAAGTATAACAAAGGCCCTCATCGAGTATAACAAAGTCCCATGATCAGGAGTACAAGTCCCTCATCGAATATAAGAAAGTCCCTGATCGGAGTATAACAAAAGTCCCGATCGAGGTATAACAAGGTCCCCTGTTCGAGTATAACATAGTCCCTGAACAATTATAACAAAGGCCCCTGATCAGTATAACAAAGCCCCCTGATCGAATATAACAAAATCGCCTGAGCAGGTATAACAAGGCCCCTGATCGAGTATAACAAGTTCCGTGATCGGAGTATAACAAAGCCCCCTGGTCGAACACCAACAACGTCCCTAATCGAGTTTAACAAAGGCCCATGATCGAGAATAACAAAATTTCCTTGATCGAGTATAAAAAAAGCCCCTCATCGGTATAACAAAGTCCCCTTATCGAGAATAACTAAGTCCCCTGATCGAGTATAACAAAAGCCCCTGATCCAAGAGGTATAACAAAGGCCTAGATCAGGTATAACAAAGTCCCTTTTCGAGTATAACAAAGTCCCTGAACGACTATAACAAAGGCCCCTGCTGGAAGGTATAAAGGACCTAAGTCTATAACAATGTTCCCTGATCGAGGTATAACAAAGCCCGCTCATCGAGGTATAACAAAGTCCCTGATCGAGGATAACAAGGTCCTTTCTGGTCGAGTATAACAGACACCTAAACCTTGAGTATAACAAAAGGCCCTGATCGAGTATAACCAAGTTTTCCTGATCCGAGGTATAACAAAGGCCCCTGATCCAAGTATAACAAAGGCCCCAGATCGAGAGTATAACAAAGTCCTGATCGAGTATAACAAGTCCCCTAGTCGAAGGTATAACAAAAGGCCCCTTATGCGAGGTTTAACAAAAGGCCCCTCATCGAAAGGGAGTATAACAAAGTCCTAGTGAGAGATTATAAGAAACTCCCCTGATGCGGAGAATAACAAAGTCCCCTGATCGAGTATAACTAAGCCCCCTGATCAAGTATAACAAAGGCCCCTGATCGAGTATAACAAAGTCCCCTGGTCGAGAATAACAAAGTCCCCTGATCGAGAATAACAAAGGCCCCTGATCGAGTATAACAAAGTTCCCTGATCGAGTATAACAAAGCCCCCTCATCGAGTATAACAAAGTCCCCCTTATCGAGAATAACAAAGTCCCCTGATCGAGTATAACAAAGCCCCCTGATCAAGTATAACAAAGGCTCCAAATCGAGTATAACAAAGTCCCAGGTCGAGTATAACAAAGTCCCCTGATCGAGTATAACAAAGGCCCCTGATCGAGTATAACAAAGGCCCCTGATCGAGTATAACAAAGTCACCTGATCGAGTATAACAAAGCCCCCTCATCGAGTAAAACAAAGTCCCCTGATCCAGTATAACAATGTCCCCTCACCGAGTATAATAAAGTTCCCTGATCGAGGATAACAAAGCCCCCTCATAGAGTTTAACAAAGTCCTCTGATCAATTATAACAAAGTCCCCTGATCGGGTATAACAAAGGCCCCTGATCGAGTATAACAAAGGCCCCTCATCGAGTATAACAAAGTCCCATGATCGAGTATAAAAAAGTCCCCTCATCGAATATAACAAAGTCCCCTGATCGAGTATAACAAATTCCCCTGATCGAGTAGAACAAAGTCCCCTCATCGAGTATAACAAAGGCCCCTCATCGAGTATAACAAAGTCCCATGATCGAGAATAACAAAGTCCCTCATCGCAAATAACAAAGTCCCCTGATCGAGTATAACAAAGTCCCCTGATCGAGTATAACAAGGTCCCCTGTTCGAGTATAACATAGTCCCCTGAACGATTATAACAAAGGCCCCTGATCGAGTATAACAAAGCCCCCTGATCGAATATAACAAAAGCGCCTGAACGAGTATAACAAAGGCCCCTGATCGAGTATAACAAAGTTCCCTGATCGAGTATAACAAAGTCCCCTAATTGAGTATAACAAAGTCCCCCTTATCGAGAATAACAATGTCCCCTGATCGAGTATAACAAAGCCCCCTGATCAAGTATAACAAAGGCCCCTCATCGAGTATAACAAAGTCCCCTGGTCGAGTATAACAAAGTCCCCTAATCGAGTTTAACAAAGGCCCATGATCGAGAATAACAAAATTTCCCTGATCGAGTATAACAAAGCCCCCTCATCGAGTATAACAAAGTCCCCCTTATCGAGAATAACTAAGTTCCCTGATCGAGTATAACAAAGCCCCCTGATCAAATATAACTAAGGCTGCAGATCGAGTATAACAAAGTCCCCTGGTCGAGTATAACAAAGCCCCCTGATCAAGTATAACAAAGTCCCCTGATCGAGTATGACAAAGTCCCCTGGTCGACTATAACAAAGTCCCCTGATCAAGTATAACAAAGGCCCTAGATCGAGTATAAGAAAGTTCCCTTTTCGAGTATAACAAAGTCCCCCGAACGAGTATAACAAAGGCCCCTGCTCGAGTATAACAAAGGACCCTAAAAGTCTATAACAATGTCCCCTGATCGAGAATAACAAAGCCCGCTCATCGAGTATAACAAAGGCCCCTGATAGAGTATAACAAAGTTCCTTGATCGAGTATAACAAAGGCCCTTGATCAAGTATAACAAAGGAACCAGATCGAGTATAACAAAGTCCCCTGATCGAGTATAACAAATTCCCTGATCGAGTATAACAAAGGCCCCTGACCAAGTATAACAAAGGCCCCAGATCGAGTATAACAAAGGCCCCTGGTCGAGTATAACAAAGTCCCCTGAACGATTATAACAAAGGCCCCTGAACGAGTATAACAAAGTCCCCTGGTCGAGTATAACAAAGGCCCCTTATCGAGTTTAACAAAGGCCGCTGATCGAGTATAACAAAGTCCCCTGGTAGAATTATAAGAAACTCCCCTGATCGAGTATAACAGAGTCCCCTGATCGAGTATAACAAAGTCCCCTGATCGAGTATATAACAAAGGCCCTCATCGAGAGATTAACAAAGGCCCCAGATCGAGTATAACAAAGCCCCTGATCGAGTATAACAAAGTCGCCTGATCGCGTATAACAAAGTCCCCTGATCGAGTATAACAAAGGGCCCTGATCGAGTTTAACAAAGGCCCCTGATCGAGTATAAGAAAGTCCATTGGTCGAGTATAACAAAGACGCCTGAACGAGTATAACAAATGCCCCTGATCGAGTATAACAAAGTTCCCTGATCAAGTATAACAAAGCCCCCTGTTCGAGTATAACAAAGCCCCCCTTATCTTGAATAACAAAGTCCCCTGGTCGAGTATAACAAAGCCCCCTGATCAAGTATAACAAAGGCCCTGATCGAGTATAACAAAGTCCCCTGATCGAGTATAACAAAGGCCCATGATCGAGTATAACAAAATTTCCCTGATCGAGTATAACAAAGCCCCCTAATCAAGTATAACAAAGGCCCCTGATCGAGTATAACAAAGTCCTCTCATCGAGTATAACAAAGGCCCCTCATCGAGTATAACAAAGTCCCATGATCGAGAATAACAAATTCCCTCATCGAATATAACAAAGTCCCCTGATCGAGTATAACAAAGTCCCCTGATGGAGTATAACTAAGTCCCCTAAACAATTATAACAAAGGCCTCTGATCGAGTATAACAAAGTTCCCTGATCGAGTTTAACAAAGCCCCCTGATCGAGTATAACAAAGTCGCCTAATCGAGTATAACAAAGTCCCCTGATCGAGTATAACAAAGGGCCCTCATCGAGTTTAACAAAGGCCCCTGATCGAGTATAACAAAGTCCCCTGGTCGAGTATAACAAAGACGCCTCAACGAGTATAACAAAGGCCCCTGATCGAGTATAACAAAGTTCCCTAATCGAGTATAACAAAGCCCACTGATCGAGTATAACAAAGCCCCCCTTATCTTGAATAACAAAGTCCCCTGATCGAGTATAACAAAGCCCTCTAATCAAGTATAACAAAGGCCCCTGATCGAGTATAACAAAGTCCCCTCATCGAGTATAACAAAGGCGCATGATCGAGTATAACAAAATTTCCCTGATCGAGTATAACAAAGCCCCCTCATCGAGTATAACAAAGTCCCCCTTATCGAGAATAACTAAGTCCCCTGATCGAGTATAACAAAGCCCCCTGATCAAGTATAACAAAGGCTCCAGATCGAGTATAACAAAGTCCCCTGGTCGAGTATAACAAAGCCCCCTGATCAAGTATAACAAAGTCCCCTGATCGAGTATGACAAAGTCCCCTGGTCGACTATTACAAAGTCCCATGATCAGGTATAACAAAGGCCCTAGATCGAGTATATGAAAGTCCCCTTTTGGAGTATAACAAAGTCCCCTGAACGAGTATAACAAAGGCCCCTGCTCGAGTATAAAGGCCCTGATCGAGTTTAGGCCCCTGATCGAGAACAAGCTGGTCCGAGACAAAGACGCCTGAACGAGTACAGGCCCCTGATCGAGTATAACAAAGTTCCTGATCGAGTATAACAAAGCCCCCTGATCGAGATATAACAAAGCCCCTTATCTTGAATAACAAAGTCCCCTGATCGAGTATAACAAAGTCCCCTAATGAAGTATAACAAAGGCCCTGATCGAGTGTAACAAAGTCCTCTGATCGAGTATAACAGGCCCATGATCGCGTGATAACAAAATTTCCTGATCGAGTATAACACCCTCATCGGTATAACAAAGTCCTTATCGAATAACTAAGTCCCTGATCGAGTATAACAAAGCCCCTGATCAAATATAACAAAGGCCCAGATCGAGTATAACAAATTTCCTGATCGAGTATAACAAAGCCCCTGATCGAGTATAACAAATTCTCCTGATCGAGTATAACAAAGTCCCCTGATCGAGTATAACAAACGCCTTGATCGAGTATAACAAAGGCCCCTCATCGAGTATAACAAAGTTCCCTGATCGAGTATAACAAAGCCCCTAATTGAGTATAACAAAGTCCCCTTATCGAGAATAACCATATCCCTTGATCGAGTATAACAAAGCCCCTGATCAAGTATAACAAAGGCCCCAAAACGAGAATAACAAAGTCCCTGGTCGAATAACAAAGTCCCCTAATCCAGTATAAACAAAGGCCCATGATCGAGTATAACAAAATTTCCCTGATCGAGTATAACAAAGCCCCCTCATCGAGTATACCGAAGTCCCCTTATCGAGAATAACTAAGTCCCCTGATCGAGTATAACAAAGCCCTGATCAAGTATAACAAAGGCTCCAGATCGAGAATAACAAAGTCCCTGGTCGAGTATAACAAATTCCCTGAACGATTATGACAAAGGCCCCTGATCGAGTATAACAAAGTTCCCTGATCGAGTATAACAAAGCCCTGATCGAGTATAACAAAGACCCCTTATCGAGAATAAAAAGTCCCTGATCGAGTAAAACAAAGCCCCTAATCAAGTATAACAGCCCCTGATCGAGTATAACAAAGCCCCCTGGTCGAGATATAACAAAGTCCCCTGATCGAGTATAACAAAGCCCCTGATCAAGTATAACAAAGGCTCCAAATCGAGTGTGACAAAGTCCCAGGTCGAGTATAACAAAGTCCCCTGATCGAGTATATAACAGGCCCCTGATCGAGTATGACAAAAGCCCCAGATCGTGATAACAAAGTCCCTGATCGAGATATAACAAAGCCCTCATCGAGTAAACAAAGTCCCTGATCCAGTATAAAGTCCCTCACCGAGTATAATAAAGTTCCCTGATCGAGGATAACAAAGCCTCATAGAGTATAACAAAGTCCTCTGATCGATTATAACAAAGTCCCCTGATCGATTATAACAAAGGCCCTGATCGAGTAACAAAGGCCCCTGATCGAGTATAACAAAGTTCCCTGATCGAGTATAACAATGCCCCTGATCGAGTATAACAAAGCCCCCTTATCTTGAATAACAAAGTCCCTGATCGAGTATAACAAAGCCCCCTGATCAAGTATAACAGCGCCCCTTATCGAGTTTAACAAAGGCCCTCATCGAGTATCAACAAAGTCCCTGTAGAAACAAAGTCCCCTGATCGAGTATAAAGCCCTGATCAAGTATAACAAAGCCCCTGATCAGGTATAACAAAGACCCCTTATCGAGAATAACAAAGTCCCCAGATCGAGTATAACAAAGCCCCTGATCAAGTATAACAAAGGCCCTGATCGTGTATAACAAAGTCCCTGGTCAAGTATAAAATTCCCCTGATCGAGGGTATTATAAAGGCCCTGATCTAGTATAACAAAGTTCCTGATCGAGTTTAACAAAGCCCCTGATGGAGTATAACACAGTTCCCCTTATCGACGATAACAAAGTCCCATGATCGAGTATAACAAAGCCCTGATCAAGTAAAAACAAAGGCCCTGATCGAGTATAGCAAATTCCTGGTGGGTATAACAAAGTCCCTGATCGAGTATAACAAACGCCCTGATCGGGTATAACAAAGTTCCCTGATCAGGTTTAACAAAGCCCCTGATCGAGTAAAACAAAGTCCCTCATATCGTGAATGACAAAGTCCCTGCTCGAGTATAACAAAGCCCTGATCAAGTATAACAAGGCCCTCATCGAATATAACAAAGTCCCTGGTCGAGTATAATTAAGTCCCTGATCGAGGTATAACAAAGGCCCTGATCGAGTATAACAAAGTTCCCTGATCGACTTAACAAAGCCCTCATCGAGTATAACAAAGGCCCCTGATCGAGTATAACAAAGGCCCCTCATCGAGTATAACAAAGGCCCTCATCGAGTATAACAAAGTCCCATGATCGAGAATAACAAAGTCCCACATCGAATATAACAAATTCCTGATCGAGTATAACAGTCCCTGATCGAGTATAACAAGGTCCCCTGTTCGAGTATAACATAGTCCTTTGAACGATTATAACAAAGGCCCTGATCGAGTATAACAAAGCCCCTCATCGAGTATAACAAAGGCCCTCATCGAGTATAACAAAGGCCCTCATCGAGTATAACAAAGGCCCTCATCGAGTATAACAAAGTCCCAATGATCGAGAATAACAAAGTCCCACATCGAATATAACAAAGTCCCTGATCGAGTATAACAAAGTCCCTGATCGGATATAACAAGGTCCCTGTTCGAGTATAACATAGTCCTTGAACGATTATAACAAACGCCCTGATCGAGTAAAACAAAGTTCCCTGATCGAGTTTAACAAAGCCCCTGATCGAGGATAACAAAGTCCTCTTATCGTGAATGATAAAGTCCCTGCTCGAGTATAACAAAGCCCTGATCAAGAATAACAAAGGCCCTGATCGAATATAACAGCCCTGTTCGAGTATAATTAAGTCCCTGATCGAGTATAACAAAGGCCCCTGATCGAGTATAACAAAGTCCCTGATCGAGTATAACAAAGCCCTCTGATCGAGAGTAACAAAGCCCCTCATCGAGTATAACAAAGGCCCTATCGAGTATAACAAAGGCCCTGGTCGAGTATAACAAAGTCCCTGGTCGAGTATAACAAAGTCCCTGATCGAGTATAACAAAGTCCGTTGAACGATTATAACAAAGGCCACTGATCGAGTATATCAAAGTTCCTGATCGAGTATAACAAAGCCCTGATCGAGTATAACAAAGTCCCTGATCGAGTATAATAAAGTCCCTGATTGAGTATAACAAAGGCCCTTGATCGAGTTTAACAAAGGCCCTGATCGAGTATATAACAAAGTCCCTGGTCGAGTATAACAAAGATGTCTAAACGAGTATAACAAAGGCCCTCGATCGAGTATCACAGTTCCCTAATCGAGTATAGCAAAGCCCCCTAATCGAAAAACAAAGACCCCTTATCGAGAAAAACAAAGTCCCTGATTGATATAACAAAGCCCCTGATCAAGTATAACAAAGCCCCTGATCGAGTATATACAAGACCCCTCTTATCGAGAATAACAAAGTCCCCAGATCGAGTATAACAAAGCCCCTGATCAAGTATAACAAAGGCCCCTGATCGTGTATAACAAAGTCCCTGGTCAAGTATAAACCCTTGATCGGGTATTATAAAGGCCCCTGATCTAGTATAACAAAGTTCCTGATCGAGTTTAACAAAGCCCCTGATGGAGTATAACACAGTTCCCTTATCGACGATAACAAAGTCCCATGATCGAGTATAACAAAGCCCCTTGATCAAGTATAACAGGCCCCTGATCGAGTATAGCAAATTCCTGGTGAGTAACAAAGTCCCTGATCGAGTATAACAAACGCCCTGATCGAGTATAACAAAGTTCCCTGATCGAGTTTAACAAAGCCCCTGATCGAGTAAAACAAAGTCCCTCATATCGTGAATGACAAAGTCCCTGCTCGAGTATAACAAAGCCCCTGATCAAGTATAACAAGGCCCTCATCGAATATAACAAAGTCCCTGGTCGAGGTATAATAAGTCCCCGATCGAAAATAAAGGCCCTGATCGAGTATAACAAAGTTCCTGATCGACTATAACAAAGCCCCTCATCGAGTAACAAAGGCCCCTGATCGAGTATAACAAAGGCCCTCATCGAGTATAACAAAGGCCCCTCATCGAGTATAACAAAGTCCCATGATCGAGAATAACAAAGTCCACATCGAATATAACAAATTCCTGATCGAGTATAACAAAGTCCCCGATCGGGTATAACAAGGTCCCCTGTTCGAGTATAACATAGTCCTTTGAACGATTATAACAAAGGCCCTGATCGAGTATAACAAAGCCTCATCGAGTATAACAAAGGCCCTCATCGAGTATAACAAAGGCCCTCATCGAGTATAACAAAGGCCCTCATCGAGTATAACAAAGTCCCATGATCGAGAATAACAAAGTCCCACACGAATATAACAAAGTCCCTGATCGAGTATAACAAAGTCCCTGATCGAGTATAACAAGGTCCCCTGTTCGAGTATAACATAGTCCTTGAACGATTATAACAAACGCCCTGATCGAGTAAAACAAAGTTCCCTGATCGAGTTTAACAAAGCCCCTGATCGAGTATAACAAAGTCCCTCTTATCGTGAATGATAAAGTCCCCTGCTCGAGTATAACAAAGCTCCTGATCAGAGTAACAAAGGCCCTGATCGAATATAACAAAGTCCCTGTTCGAGTATAATTAAGTCCCTGATCGAGTATAACAAAGGCCCCTGATCGAGTATAACAAAGTCCCCTGATCGAGTATAACAAAGCCCTGATCGAGTATAACAAAGCCCCTATCGAGTATAACAAAGGCCCCTGATCGAGTATAACAAAGGCCCCTGATCGAATATATACAAAGGCCCTCATCGAGTATAAGAAAGTCCCATGATCGAGAATAACAAAGTCCCACACGAATATAAATAAAGTCCCCAGATCATATAACAAAGGCCCTCATCGAGTATAACAAAGTCCCCTTATCGAGAATAACTATATGTCCCTGATCGGTATAACAAAGCCCTCATCAAGTATAACAGGCCCCTGATCGAGTATAACAAAGTCCCTGGTCGAGTATAACAAAGGCCCCAGATCGAGTATAACAAAGTCCCATGGTCGAGTATAACAAAGTCCTAAACGAGTATAACAAAGGCCCTGACCGAGTATAACGTTCCATGATCGAGTATATAAAGCCCTAATCGGGTATAACAAAATCTCCTGATCATATAACAATGGCCTCATCGAGTATAACAAAGTCCCCTTATCGAGAATAACTAAGTCCCTGATCGAGTATAACAAGCCCCCAGATCAAGTATAACAAAGGCCCTAGATCGAGTATAACAAAGTCCCTGGTCGAGAATAAAGTCCCCAGATCGAGAATAACAAAGCCCCTCATCGAGTATAACAAAGTCCCATGATCGAGGATAACAAAGTCCTTGATTGAGTGTAACAAAGTCCTCTGATCGAGTACAACAAATTCTCCTTATCGAGTATAACAAAGTCCCTAAATCGAGTATAACAAAGGCCCTTGATCGAGTACAACAAAGACCCTCACCTCATCGAGTATAAACAAAGTCCCTGATCGAGTATAACAAGACCCTGATCGAGAATAACAGTCCCAGGATCGAGTATAACAAAGTCCCCTGATCGAGTATAACAAAGTTCCTGATCGAGTATAAAGCCCCTGATCGAATATAACAAAGTCCCTGATCGAGTATAAAAGGTCGCCTAATCGAGTATAACAAAGGCCCCTCATCGAGTTTAACAAAGGCCCTGATCGAGTATAACAAGTCCCTGGTCGATTATAACAAAGGCCCTCATCGAGTATAACAAAGCCCCTTATCTTGAATAACAAAGTCCCCGATCGAGTATAACAAAGCCCCTGATCGAGTATAACAAAGCCCCCTCATCGAGTATAACTAAGTCCCCTGATCGAGTATAACACTGCCCCCTGATCAAGTATAACAAAGGCTCCAGATCGAGTATAACAAAGTCCTCTGGTCGAGTATAACAAAGTCCCCTGAACGAGTATAACAAAGGCCCCTAATCGAGTATAACAAAGGACTCTAAAAGTGTATAACAATGTCCCCTGTTCGAGTATTACAAAGCCCCCTCATCGAGTATAACAAAGTCCCCTGATCGAGTATAACAAAGTCCCCTGATCGAGTATAACAAAGTCTCCTATTCGAGTATAACAAAGTCCCCTGAACGATTATAACAAAGGTCCCTGATCGAGTATAACAAAGCCCCCTGATCGAATATAACAAAGGCGACTGAACGAGTATAACAAAGGCCACTGATCGTGTATAACAAAGCCCCCTGATTGAGTATAACAAAGTCCCGCTTATCGAGAATAACAGAGTCCCCTGATCGAGTATAACAAAGCCCCCTGATCAAGTATAACAAAGGCCCCAGATCGAGTATAACAAAGTCCCCTGGTCGAAAAGGCAAAGTCCAGATCGGTATAACAAGGCCCCTCATCGGAGTATAACAAAACCCCTTATCGAGAATAATCAGTCCCTGATCCGAGTATAACAAAGGTCTCTAGATTGGAGAGCAACAAAGTCCCCTAATGGAGTATACAAAGTCCCAAGATCGAGTATAACAAAGGCCCCTCATCGAGTATAACAAAGTCCCCCTTATCGAGAATAACTAAGTCCCCTGATCGAGTATAACAAAGCCCCCTGATCAAGTATAACAAAGGCCCCTGATCGAGTATAACAAAGTCCCCTGGTCGAGTATAACAAAGGCCCCAGATCGAGTATAACAAAATCCACTGGTCGAGTATAACAAAGTCCCCTGAACGAGTATAACAAAGGCCCCTGACCGAGTATAACAAATTCCATGATCGAGTATAGCAAAGCCCCCTAATCGAGTATAACAAAATCCCCTGATCGAGTATAACAAAGGCCCCTCATCGAGTATAACAAAGTCCCCCTTATCGAGAATAACTAAGTCCCCTGATCGAGTATAACAAAGCCCCCTGATCAAGTATAACAAAGGCCCTAGATCGAGTATAACAAAGTCCCCTGGTCGAGAATAACAAAGTCCCCAGATCGAGTATAACAAAGCCCCTCATCGAGTATAACAAAGTCCCATGATCGAGGATAACAAAGTCCTTGATTGAGTATAACAAAGTCCTCTGATCGAGAATAACAAATTCTCCTGATCGAGTATAACAAAGTCCCCTAATCGAGTATAACAAAGGCCTCTGATCGAGTACAACAAAGACCCCTCATCGAGTATAACAAAGTCCCCTGATCGAGAATAACAAAGTCCCTTGATCGAGTATAACAACGTCCCCAGATCGAGTATAACAAAGTCCCCTGATTGAGTATAACAAAGTTCCATGATCGAGTATAACAAAGCCCCCTGTTCGAATATAACAAAGTCCCCTAATCGAGTATAACAAAGTCGCCTGATCGAGTATAACAAAGGCCCCTCATCGAGTTTAACAAAGGCCCCTGAACGAGTATAACAAAGTCCCCTGGTCGATTATAACAAAGGCCCCTCATCGAGTATAACAAAGCCCCCCTTATCTTGAATAACAAAGTCCCCGGAACGAGTATAACAAAGCCACCTGATCGAGTATAACAAAGACCCTCTTATCGAGAATAACAAAGTCCCCTGATCGAGTATAAC
The DNA here is from genome assembly GCF_018991925.1 of Homarus americanus. Lineage (NCBI taxonomy): Eukaryota > Metazoa > Arthropoda > Malacostraca > Decapoda > Nephropidae > Homarus > Homarus americanus. The sequence goes on along the minus strand of NW_024713224.1, from coordinate 9,170 downwards.
AAAGCCCCTCATCAAGTATAACAAAGGCCCCTGATCGAGTATAACAAAGTCCCCTGGTCGAGTATAACAAAGTCCCCTGATCGAGTATAACACAGGCCCCTGATCGAGTATAACAAAGTTCCCTGATCGAGTATAACAAAGCCCCCTGATCGAGTATAACAAAGTCCTCCTTATCGAGAATAACAAAGTCCCCTGATCGAGTATAACAAAGCCCCCTGATCAAGTATAACAAAGGCTCCAAATCGAGTATAACAAAGTCCCAGGTCGAGTATAACAAAGTCCCCTGATCGAGTATAACAAAGCCCCTTCATCGAGTAAAACAAAGTCCCCTGATCCAGTATAACAAAGTCCCCTCAGCGAGTATAACAAAGGCTCCTCATCGAGTATAACAAATTTCCCTGATCGAGTAGAACAAAGTCCCCTCATCAAGTATAACAAAGGCACCTCATCGAGTATAACAAAGTCCCATGATCGAGAATAACAAAGTCCCTCATCGAATATAACAAAGTCCCCTGATCGAGTATAACAAAGTCCCCTGATCGAGTATAACAAGGTCCCCTGTTCGAGTATAACATAGTCCGCTGAACGATTATAACAAAGGCCCCTGATCGAGTATAACAAAGCCCCCTTATCGAATATAACAAAAGCGCCTGAACGAGTATAACAAAGGCCCCTGATCGAGTATAACAAAGTTCCCTGATCGAGTATAACAAAGCCCCCTAATTGAGTATAGCAAAGTCCCCCTTATCGAGAATAACAAGGTCCCCTGATCGAGTATAACAAAGCCCCCTGATCAAGTATAACAAAGGCCCCTCATCGAGTATAACAAAGTCCCCTAATCGAGTAAAACAAAGACCCCCTTATCGAGAAAAACAAAGTCCCATGATCGAGTATAACAAAGCCCCCTGATCAAGTATAACAAAGCCCCCTCATCGAGTATAACAAAGACCCCCTTATCGAGAATAACAAAGTCCCCTGATCGAGAATAACAAAGCCCCCTGATCAAGTATAACAAAGGCCCATGATCGTGTATAACAAAGTCCCCTGGTCGAGTATAACAAAGTCCCCTGATCGAGTATAACAAAGGCCCCTGATCGAGTATAACAAAGTTCCCTGATCGAGTATAACAAAGCCCCCTGATGGAGTATAACAAAGTCCCCCTGATCGAGAATAACAAAGTCCCATGATCGAGTATAACAAAGCCCCCTGATCAAGTATAACAAAGGCCCCTGATCGAGTATAACAAAGTCCCCTGGTGGAGTATAACAAAGTCCCCTGATCGAGTATAACAAACGCCCCTGATCGAGTATAACAAAGTTCCCTGATCGAGTATAACAAAGCCCCCTGATCGAGTATAACAAAGTCCCTCTAATCGTGAATGACAAAGTCCCCTGCTCGAGTATAACAAAGCCCCCTGATCAAGTATAACAAAGGCCCCTGATCGAATATAACAAAGTCTCCTGGTCGAGTATAACAAAGTCCCCTGATCGAGTATAACAAAGGCCCCTGATCGAGTATAACAAAGTTCCCTGATCGAGTATAACAAAGCCCCCTGATCGAGTATAACAAAGCCCCTCATCGAGTATAACAAAGGCCCCTGATCGAGTATAACAAAGGCCCCTCATCGAGTATAACAAATGCCCCTCATCGAGTATAACAAAGTCCCATGATCGAGAATAACAAAGTCCCACATCGAATATAACAAAGTCCCTGATCGAGTATAACAAAGTCCCCTGATCGAGTATGACAAGGTCCCCTGTTCGAGTATAACATAGTCCCCTGAACGATTATAACAAAGGCCCTGATCGAGTATAACAAAGCCCCCTTATCGAATATAACAAAAGCGCCTGAAAGAGTATAACAAATGCCCCTGATCGAGTATAACAAAGTTCCCTGATCGAGTATAACAAAGCCCCCTAATTGAGTATAACAAAGTCCCCCTTATCGAGAATAACAATGTCCCCTGATCGAGTATAACAAAGCCCCCTGATCAAGTATTATAAAGGCTGCTAATCGAGTATAACAAAGTCCCCTGATCGAGTATAACAAAGTCCCCTGATCGAGTATAACAAAGGCCCATGATCGAGTATAACAAAATTTCCGTGATCGAGTATAACAAAGCCCCCTCATCGAGTATAACTAAGTCCCCTGATCGAGTATAACACTGCCCCCTGATCAAGTATAACAAAGGCTCCAGATCGAGTATAACAAAGTCCTCTGGTCGAGTATAACAAAGTCCCCTGAACGAGTATAACAAAGGCCCCTAATCGAGTATAACAAAGGACTCTAAAAGTGTATATCAATGTCCCCTGTTCGAGTATTACAAAGCCCCCTCATCGAGTATAACAAAGTCCCCTGATCGAGTATAACAAAGTCCCCTGATCGAGTATAACAAAGTCTCCTGTTCGAGTATAACAAAGTCCCCTGAACGATTATAACAAAGGTCCCTGATCAAGTATAACAAACCCCCCTGATCGAATATAACAAAGGCGCCTGAACGAGTATAACAAAGGCCACTGATCGTGTATAACAAAGCCCCCTGATTGAGTATAACAAAGTCCCGCATATCGAGAATAACAGAGTCCCCTCATCGAGTATAACAAAGCCCCCTGATCATGTATAACAAAGGCCCCAGATCGAGTATAACAAAGTCCCCTGGTCGAGTATACAAAGTCCCCAGATCGAGTATAACAAAGGCCCCTCATCGAGTATAACAAAGTCCCCCTTATCGAGAATAACTAAGTCCCCTGATCGAGTATAACAAAGGCCCTAGATTGAGTATAACAAAGTCCCCTGGTCGAGTATACAAAGTCCCCAGATCGAGTATAACAAAGACCCCTCATCGAGTATAACAAAGTCCCCCTTATCGAGAATAACTAAGTCCCCTGATCGAGTATAACAAAGCCCCCTGATCAAGTATAACAAAGGCCCCTGATCGAGTATAACAAAGTCCCCTGGTCGAGTATAACAAAGGCCCCAGATCGAGTATAACAAAATCCACTGGTCGAGTATAACAAAGTCCCCTGAACGAGTATAACAAAGGCCCCTGACCGAGTATAACAAATTCCATGATCGAGTATAGCAAAGCCCCCTAATCGAGTATAACAAAATCCCCTGATCGAGTATAACAAAGGCCCCTCATCGAGTATAACAAAGTCCCCCTTATCGAGAATAACTAAGTCCCCTGATCGAGTATAACAAAGCCCCCTGATCAAGTATAACAAAGGCCCTAGATCGAGTATAACAAAGTCCCCTGGTCGAGAATAACAAAGTCCCCAGATCGAGTATAACAAAGCCCCTCATCGAGTATAACAAAGTCCCATGATCGAGGATAACAAAGTCCTTGATTGAGTATAACAAAGTCCTCTGATCGAGAATAACAAATTCTCCTGATCGAGTATAACAAAGTCCCCTAATCGAGTATAACAAAGGCCTCTGATCGAGTACAACAAAGACCCCTCATCGAGTATAACAAAGTCCCCTGATCGAGAATAACAAAGTCCCTTGATCGAGTATAACAACGTCCCCAGATCGAGTATAACAAAGTCCCCTGATTGAGTATAACAAAGTTCCATGATCGAGTATAACAAAGCCCCCTGTTCGAATATAACAAAGTCCCCTAATCGAGTATAACAAAGTCGCCTGATCGAGTATAACAAAGGCCCCTCATCGAGTTTAACAAAGGCCCCTGAACGAGTATAACAAAGTCCCCTGGTCGATTATAACAAAGGCCCCTCATCGAGTATAACAAAGCCCCCCTTATCTTGAATAACAAAGTCCCCGGAACGAGCCCCTCGCCAGGAGAGGTATAACAAAGTCCCTGATGCATTATAACAAAGGTCTGATCGAGTATAACAAAGTCTCTATTCGAGTATAACTTGAGAAGCCCTGATCAGATATAACAAAAGGCGCCCTGAACTTTGAGTATAACAGAAGGCCACTGATCGTGGCATAACAAAAGCCCTGATTGAGTATAACAAAGTCACTCTCTGGTCGAGTATAGCAAAGTCCCTGAACCAGGTATAACAAGGCCCTGATCCGAGGTATAACAAGTCCCTGGTCGAGTATAACAAAGGTCCTGATCGAGGTATAACTTTTGGGCCCTGATCGAGAGTATAACAAAGGTTCCTGATCGAGTATAACAAAGCCCTGATCGAGGTACTTAACAAGAGTCCTCCTTATCGAGAATAACAAAAGTCCTGATCGAGGTATAGCAAAGGCCCTGATCCAGAGTATAACAAAGGAGGCTCCAAATCACAGGTATAACAAAGAGTCCCAGGTCCTAAGTATAACAAAGAAAAGTCCCTGATCGAGTATAACAAAAGCCCTTCATCGAGTAAAACGTCCATGATCGAGAATAACAAAGTCCCTCATCGAATATAACAAAGTCCCTGATCGAGTATAACAAGTCCCTGATCGAGTATAACAAGGTCCTGTTCGAGTATAACATAGTCCGCTGAACGATTATAACAAAGGCCCTGATCGAGTATAACAAAGCCCCTTATCGAATATAACAAAGCCCTCGAACGAGTTATAACAAAGGCCCTGATCGAGTATAACAAAGTTCTGATCGAGTATAACAAAGCCCCTAATTGAGTATAGAAGTCCCCTTATCGAGAATAACAAGGTCCCTGATCGAAACAAAGCCCCTGATCAAAGTATAACAGGCCCTCATCGAGTATAACAAAGTCCCTAATCGAGTAAAACAAAGACCCTCGAGAGAAAAACAAAGTCCCATGATCGAGTATAACAAGCCCCTGATCAAGTATAACAAAGGCCCTCATCGAGTATAACAAAGACCCCTTATCGAGAATAACAAAGTCCCTGATCGAGAATAACAAAGCCCCTGATCAAGTATAATAACAAAGTCCTGGTGGAGACAACAAAGTCCCCTGATCGAGTATAACAAACGCCCCTGATCGAGTATAACAAAGTTCCTCGATCGAGTATATAACAAAGCCCCCCTGATCGAGTATAACAAAGTCCTCTTATCGTGAATGATAAAGTCCCCTGCTCGAGTATAACAAAGCCCCCTGGATCAAGTGGCAACAAAGGCCCCTGATCGAATATAACAAAGTCCTGGTCGAGTATAACAAAGTCCCCTGATCGAGTATAACAAAGGCCCCTGATCGAGTATATAACAAAGTTCCCTTGGATCGAGTATAACAAAGCCCCCCTGATCGAGTATAACAAAGCCTCATCGAGTATATAACAGCGTCCCTGACTGAGTATATAACAAAGGCCCCTCATCGAGTATATAACAAAGGCCCCTCATCGAGTATGCAACAAAGTCCCACATCGAATATGCGCAACAAAGTCCCCTGATCGAGTATAACAAAGTCCCTGATCGAAGGGCGACAGCGTCCCTGTTCGAGTATAACATAGTCCCCTCGAACGATTATAACAAAGGCCCTGATCGAGTATAACAAAGCCCCCCGGCCGAATATAACAAAAGCGCCTGAAAGAGAGCAACAAATGCCCCTGATCGAGTATAACAAAGTTCCCCGATCGAGTATAACAGCTCTCTAATTGGAGTATAACAAAGTTCCCTTATCGAGAATAACAATGTCCCCGATCGAGTATAACAAAGCCCCCTGATCAAGTATTATAAAGGCTGCTAATCGAGTATAAATAAAGTCCCTGGTCGAGTATAACAAAGTCCCCTGATCGAGTATAACAAAGGCCCATGATCGAGTATAACAAAATTTCCGTGATCGAGTATAACAAAGCCCCTCATCGAGTATAACTAAGTCCCCTGATCGAGTATAACACTGCCCCCTGATCAAGTATAACAAAGGCTCCCAGATCGAAAGTAACAAAGTCCTCTGGTCGAGTATATAACAAAGTCCCCTGAACGAGTATAACAAAGGCCCCTAATCGAGTATAACAAAGGACTCTAAAAAGTGTAGGTACTACCGTCCCTGTTCGAAAGTATTACAAAGCCCTCATCGAGTATAACAAAGTCCCTGATCGAGTGGCAACAAAGTCCCCTGATCGAGTATAACAAGTTCCTGTTCGAGTATAACAAAGTCCCCTGAACGATTATGTAACAAAGGTCCCTGATCAAGTATAAACCCCCTGATCGAATATAAACAAAGGCGTTGAACGAGTATAACAAAGGCCACTGATCGTATAACAAAGCCCCTGATTGAGTATAACAGTCCCGCATTATCGAGAATAACAGAGTCCTCATCGAGTATAACAAAGCCCTTGATCAAGTATAACAAAGGCCCCAGATCGATATAACAAAGTCCCCTGGTCGAGTATACAAAGTCCCCAGATCGAGTATAACAGCGCCTCATCGAGTATAACAAAGTCCCTTATCGAGAATAACTGTCCCTGATCGAGTATAACAAAGGCCCCAGATTGAGTATAACAAAGTCCCTGGTCGAGTATACAAAGTCCCCAGATCGAGTATAACAAAGGCCCTCATCGAGTATAACAAAGTCCCCTTATCGAGAATAATCTAAGTCCCTGATCGAGTATAACAAAGCCCCTGATCATATAACAAAGGCCCTGATCGAGTATAACAAAGTCCCTGGTCGAGTATAACAAAGGCCCAGATCGAGTATAACAAAATCCACTGGTCGAGTATAACAAAGTCCCTGAACGAGTATAACAAAGGCCCCTGACCGAGTATAACAAATTCCATGATCGAGTATAGCAAAGCCCCTAATCGAGTATAAATAAAATCCCTGATCGAGTATAACAAAGGCCCCCATCGAGTATAAATAAAGCTCTTATCGAGAATAACTAAGTCCCCTGATCGAGTATAACAAAGCCCCTGATCAGGTATAACAAAGGCTCTAGATCGAGTATAACAAAGCCCGATAACAAAGGTCCTTGATTGGTATAACAAAGTCCTCTGATCGAGAATAACAAATTCATGCAGTGGTACAAACGAGTACTAATCCGAGTATAACAAAAGGCTCTGATCGAGGCGTAAAATTCCTGATCGGTATATAAGGATCCCCAGATCGAGTATAACAAAAGTCCCTGATTGAGTATAACAAAAGTTCCACTTGATCAAAAGGTATAATGGCCCTGTTCCGGAATATAAAGAAGTCCTAATCAGGTACTGACAGTAACTGTTCAGAATAACAAAGGCCCTCATAAAGGTTTGGCAAAATTTCGTTAGGTATAACAAAGTCCCCTGGTCGATTATAACAAAAAAGGCCCCCTCATCGAGTATAACAAAGCCCCCTTATCTTGAATAACAAAGTCCCCGGAACAGGAGTATAACAAAAGCCACCTGATCGAGTATAACAAAGACCCTCTTATCGAGAATAACAAAGTCCCCTGGTCGAGTATAACAAAGCCCCCTCATCAAGTATAACAAGGCCCTGATCGAGTATAACAAAATTCTGGTGGTATAACAAAGTCCCCTGATCCAGGTATAACACAGGCCCCTGATAAAGGGTATAACAAACCCCCTGATAAAATTATAACAAAGTCCTCCTTGTAAAGAATAACAAGTCCCCCTAATTAAGAGACGCTCAAAACTCCTTGAGGTACGGTATAACAAAGTCCCCTCATCAGTATAACAAAGGCCTCTCTGATCCGAGAGGTATAACAAAGGCCCTGATCGGTACAACAAGAGTCCCTGATAAGGTATAACGAGTCCCCCTGATCGAGATATAACAAAGAATCCCCTGATAAAGGTATAACTTGAAGTCTGATCAAATTATAACAAAAGTTCCCTGATCCGGTACTAACAAAGCCCCGTGATCAGGTATAACAAACTCCTGATCAGGTATAACAAAGTCCCCTGCTACAAAGGGATAACAAAGTCTCCTGTTAAAGGTATATAAAAGAACACACAGGCAGAGTTATAACAAGATCCCTGATCAGGCATAACAAAGCCCCTGATCGAATATAACAAAGGCGCCTGAAACGAGGTATAACAAAGGCCCCACGATCGAGTATAACAAAGCTGATTGGTATAACCGAAGTCCCCCGTATCGAGAATAACAGAGTCACACAGTAGAAATAACACAGCCCCCTGATCCAGAAATGTAACGAAACCAGATCGGTACTCTTCAGTCCCTGATCCGGGTATAACAAAGCCCCTGATCCAGAAGTATAACAAAGGCCCCTGATCGAGTATAACAAAGGTCCCTGATTAAGCATTATAACAAAGGCCCCAGATCCGGGTATAACAAAGTCCCCTGGTCACGAGTATAACAAAAGTCCCTGAACAGCAGAGTATAACAAAAGGCCCCTGAGCCGGAGTATAACCAAAGTTCCATGATCGATATAACAAAGTCACTCTAATCGAGTATAACAAATTCTCCTGATCGAGTATAACAAAGTCCCTAATCAAAAAAGGTATGCAAAGGCCTCTGATCGAGGCACAACAAAGACCAGCCACTTCATAAAGGTATAATAAAGTCCCCTGATCGAGTATAACAAAGTCCCCTGATCCCGAGTATATAAAAGTCCCCAGATCGAGGTACTTAACAAAAGTCCCCTGATAAAGGCTAACAAAAGTTCCTTGATCGAGTATATAAAGCCCCCTGTTCGAATACTGCCAAGTCTGATCGATTATAACAAGTGGCCTGATCGAGGTATAACAAAGGCCCCTCATCAGTTAACAAAGGCCCTGATCGGGGTATAACAAAGTCCCCTGGTCATTTATAACAAAGGCCCCTCATCGGTATAACAAAGCCCCCCTTATCTTGAATAACAAAGTCCCCGGAACAGAGTATAACAAAGCCCCTGATCGAAGTATAACAGACCCTCTTACTCAGGAATAACAAGTCCCCTGATCGTGTATAACAAAACCCCCTCTTAAGAGTATAACAAAGGCCCTGATCGGGTATATGAGTCCCCTGATCGGAGTATAACCAAGTCCCTGATCAGGTATAACAAAGTCCCTGATCGGAGATAACAAAGTCCACTGATCCCTAAAGGGGTACCGAAGTCCCACAGATCAGGTATAACCGAGTCCCTGATTGAGTAACAAGTTCCATGATCGAAAAGGTATATGAAAGCCCCTGTTCGAATATAACAAAAAGTCCCTAATGCAGGTATAACAAAAAATTAAGCCTGATCGGAAGTATAACAAAAGGCCCTCATCAGGTTTAACAAAGGCCCTGAGCAGGTATAACAAAGTCCTGGTGAGTTATAACAAAGGCCCCTCATAAAGGTATAACAAAGCCCCCCTTATC
>NW_024713223.1:0-6035 GCF_018991925.1 Homarus americanus | reverse complement strand
AGAAAATGAAGTAATTTCTCCCAAAATACGGTAGAGGTGAAAGATGGAATGGGTGTTTTCTTATCAGCATCTGGGCAGGGAGCCACACTCCATACACCTGGCCAACAGTAACACTCGTATGGTGCTAGAAACCTTACCGGTAGTGCTTCCCATCATCATCATACACTTGTCAACTAACCTACAACTGTGCCGTGACCCAGGGCTACACCGACCTCCTACTGTTGTCGCAGGTGGCTGGCAGCTCATGCAAAAACGCGAACGCTCAAACTACAGCGCACGCACACACACCAAACTTGGTTCAAGTACTTTTTCTCTCAAGTACAAGCAAGCGATGACCCTCTAAATGCCTTGCCTCAAAATAATTCGTATCAGAATATGGTGAATCACACAGATGACTCGCTTTACTATGATACATATTTTTTTTTGCTCTATAGGAAGCAAATCCCATAAAACCCAATTTGATTAGTTATTCACGAATAATTAAGGAGAAACTATTAATAAAAGACCACAAAACCCCATACAAAAATGCAATATGGTAGTTTTCATCCGTAGTTACTGCCTGATTGGTTGAGCCGCTGAGTATGACGTGATGTGAACCTGTATTATACAGGTTCGCAGAGTATTTGAAGAATATTAAGTAATCATACAAGCCGTTTACGGAATTTTTTGTTTCAATATCCGATTCCATATAATTTTATTAAAAATCAAATAAGATTCGTCCCATTTTACTTTCAAATCCTGATTTCCTTAAAATTTGTCTTGAAAATTTCCTGAACCAAATTTCCTTAGATCACAAAAATTCCCATGAAAATAAGAACACTAGTTTGAGTAACTCTCAGTTGTAAGGTTGCCAACTCACATATTATACTCATGAATGTTAATGGGATTTAATACCAAGCTGAGCCTTTCTTTACCGAATGCCAAGTACTGTACCTGAAAAATGAAAGTGTTTGAATGGTTTCAAGAACATTTCATCATGTAGAAGTACAGTACATGTACAGACTATTGTGAAATTTCAAGTAAATGTAAAGTACAATTATCTAAAAATGGTACTGTACTGGTGTACGAAGTACAAGTAGTGAACCCAAGCTCCCCCCCCTACACACACACACACTCACTCTCACACGCTCTTCACCTTATTTTTAGCCGAATGTCACTAATACAGTATTACATTAAATAAACACACACTATAAGTTGGTGACTGTTGCCGGATATCGTGTGTAACAAACACACAAGTTTACCATTTGAACAAACCCACACAAACATCATGGTATGAATCCTGTATTCTTTGCCTTTTTATAGTTCAGGTTTATTATGTGTGGGTTTCTTATCCATGGGACTTATTACTTGTCACTCCACACCACTGCTGTGTATGTTAGAGGCGCACCATAATACCAGAACAATAATCGAATAGTTGACTAAATTATTCCATTCCAAAATCAAATTTTGATTTTGTCTATAGATTTTGAGCCAGGTAGCCTCTTACATGGGTCACGTTCACAGTTGACACTTACATTAATTACAGTCTGCATCACACATTCATTACTCTACCTAAAATTTGCATATACTGTATATATTTTTTTTATGTAACTTGGGCATCAAAGAGAATAATCCCTTTGTTACAACGTCTCCACTAACTTTTAGGCCACTTAAATTTCCCGTAAGTCTAATCACGCCAGTAACATTGTGGGCCAACACACAAGCTACTTGGGATTAACGCTTCCACCCACTACTCGCAGATTTAACTAACATTCACCAAGACAAGGTAATGATATAACAAGTTTCCAGCACCTGGGACTTATATCAATCCAAACAAATTGAGACAAAGAGCAATTATCATAGTGGTCAGGTTCTTGCCCTCGTTCACTGCTTTATGGGAAATTACTCGTGAAGGATGGTGCTTAACACTTACAGCTGTGAGGTTATTGATAGCGTGGATGAGAGCAAGACGTGACGTCCAACATACACTGGTAAAGAGCATCTAGGAGGTAGAGGCAGCGAGAACATGAACAGGCCATGCACGCCCTATACCGGACATGATAACAGACGAAGCCCAAGGTCTCGTAATCCCCACTAAAGACAATACAGTACACTATATACAATTCCACAATTAAGATCCGGTGCACTACCCAAACAATAGCCCACTTAGTGCTGCCCCTAGATCATTATCCCTTTAGATCGTACACTGAGGCCCCTGGAGGTGGGTGCTACATGCGTGCACGTGTGGGTGCTGACTGAGTACAGACAGATAAAGGTGAACGTGGGTGAGTGTGGGCCCCGGCTGGTGATGGCAATGCCAAAGGCACGTGTGTTGGTTACGTGGGTTGGTGGCCGTCACTAAACACATGCCTTGTGGATGGTGGTGCTGTAGTGAGTGATGTGTTGCCTTACAGGTGTGCAGCCCAAGTGGCTGTGTTGCGAGCCATATAACAGGGGCGATACTCACAAATTTTGAAGGCGGTGGCATGGCATTTTGGTCCTGGGGCGCCAAATCAGGATTGAGGGCGAACACAGCATCGAACTCGATCTGAAAAAAAAAATATTCGCTGATGAAAGACATGATCAACTACAAATGCAACCAATCAAATATTTTTTTTATTTCAGTTATGGCAAGTGCATTTAACATATTTACATCAATTTAACTAAAGAAACTAACGCATAAAAATAGTCCCTTTTCTATACAAATAATCGAAAAATGCAGTGTTGTGAAGGTTTAGTGGCCAGCCTCTAGAGTCTAGAGGCTGACGCCCGTATTATTAAACATCTTCCCTTGAAAAGGGTCCTCGTGATTCAACCCGAGTTTTAAACTAAACGAGTCCTGGGGGACACCGCAGTACAACGGGGTGGTGTGGCAGTGGGTGGTTTTTTTTTTGTAGAAATGAGTGGTGAAAGAAGATTGAGGTGGGGGAAGGAAGTTATAGTTCAGAAATTGAAGAAGTTTAGGAGGTAAGGTGGGTTTGGGTGGGGTGGGGGTGGGTGGGTGGGGTGGGTGGGTTGGTGTGTGTGTGGTGTGTGTGGTGGTGTGGGTGGGTGGGTGTGTGTGTGTGTGTGTGTAGGTGTCCGTGTTACAAGCTCATCACAAACACACATTATACAGGTATTATTAGTGTGTGCGCCAAACAATACTTGGTTTAGTATGAGAACCCCCTACAAAATCCACAATTACTGTATTTCAGGGGTCCACAACCTCTACAGAGTAATCGACCACAATACAAACAAGAAATCAGTAATCGGCCACAGCCATCACAGTGTAATTATGCAATATATATTATTCACAAATATAAATCTTGAAACTGGGCACAAGAAAAATACAGAAGAACCAAGTCATATATCAGTAACCTAATGAGTGGCCATGAACATTAATGCAATATAATATTTTAGTTTACATTAATCAATACAAAAGAAATTACCAAGACTCAAGAAATACGACTAAATATCCTCGCCATTTTTTTTAACATTGAAATATAGTAAAAGCTGTTTCCACAATGTATTCGCCCCCGTCTCATGACAATAACAATTATATAAATTTGGGTTAATACATTTAGTTTATATAATACCCAAGTTTATTATAGTTATCTAGTTCATAAGATGCTTGGACGGACGGACGGACGGATATTATTTCAACGTTCCCCACCGCCCGCCTAGAACAGGAGGGATGTTATTTATACTAATTAAATCTTCACTGTCCTCTAATGAACCTGGCCCTCCATTCCAAATTATCCTTCACATATATGTAACTTTCCTTCTGTATTATCTGTTAAACACCTGGCCACATATCTGTGTTAAATGCTCAGTAGAGTATTGATACACCCTCCTTACTGAACTTGCTTCTAACTGCTGAATTAAGTGTTCCTAACCACTAACACGGATGTGTACTGCATCAACAGCTATCTCTGTAAATAAAAATAAAAAAAATTCACAACCTACACCCGAGCATTATACAGTGGTCCAGTTCCCTTTACACCATGCCTGCATCACATAAAACATCTGACAAAGTTTTCAATTAATCATAATAGTACACTTGGGATCGCTTTGAGATTAGTTTTCAGACAATTTGTAAAATACATTCTGAAGTTCATGTTGCACAAGTTATTATTATTGTTTTGTTTTTTCTAGTATGGAAGCCTGCTACTTTGTTCCCGAAGCATGAAGCGGTATACACGGTGATTGACAACCTTGGGCGCTATGAACACGGCGAATAAATCAAACACGGTCTTTGTTGACGCAAGGCTGCACGCTCACGATTAGTCGAGTTTATTTAACACTTGTCTTTGAAAATATATGAAAATAAGACTATCGTCAACAAACTCATTTCCTATCAGTTGTGAATACATTCTATCTCAATATATAAAAATATGGAGGGTGAAAAGGTTTATATGTTCAACGGGAGTGCCATAGGGCGGATACCTCTTCCCAGTGAATTGTTCCAACGATTCCGAAAGGAAACCTGATCTACCGGGATTGCTCCAGATCAGTCGGGTGGGTGGTGGCGACTGAATACCACTCCTATACCTTGTTAACTACAACAACTCCGAGCTGCTGTGCCGAGTGTTAAATCTTGCACGCTAGCAATCCCCAGTCTCAGCGACACCCATCTCAGGCAGTTCTAGCTAATGAAAGCTCTTCTGAGTAAACACACCTTAGCTACCTGTATTACTAGAATCTCATTCAACTGCGAAAGTAGTCACCATACGATTTACGGCTCATGCGGATAGAACACATTCCAAACTAGACTTATTGATGCACAAAGGAGGCAATGTGACCGACACTACACTCGACGAACTTCACTTTCTCAACCGCAAAGAAAGTGTGGCCTTAAGGGTAGGAGGTGAGTGCTGTATCCACCCAGCCGCTATTTTTTTTCTTTAAACTGGGATTAACCCAACCAGGCACAGGTCACCAACCCACCAGGCACAGGTCACGAACCCACATTCCCCAAATAAATACATACAGTAATGGAAAAACTTAATCATGAAAATGAAGAGTGAGGAATGATATATATATATATATATATATACAGGTTGACAACCCTTTATCCGAAATTCCAAAAACCGAAAAGCTCTGAAAACTGAAATTTTTTTTGAAGCATTTTTTTTATTTTTATTTTTTTAGCCCACCCGGGCACAGGTCACTGACCCACATCGGGGCCTGGGGGGCGAAAATGTATTAGTAATAATAATAATACAGTAATAATAATAATTATTCATAGTAAATAAAATTTTTAATAAAAAATACACAAAAATAAAATAAGAATGATAACAATAATAATAATAATAAAGAAATACAAGAATGAAAAAAGATCAAAAGTGAGAAACACGACCTAGACCTATGAATTATTATTATTATTAGTATTATTATTATATTTTAGCCCCCAGGCCCCAATGTGGGTAAGTGACCTGTGCCCGGATGGGCTGATCCCTGTAAAAAAAAATCATTCTGAAAACCGAAAAATTCCAAAAACCGAAATGCATCTGGTCCCAAGGATTTCGGATAAGGGATTGTCAACCTGTAATAATAAAATTTGTAATGAAGGAACGTTTACTGGGTCTCAGATAATTCTTCTAAATGATGATATATTTATTGAACACTGAAGAACAAAAAGATTTACGTGTTTAAAAGTCCTTCAAGAGTGTACAGTTTGCCAGAATATTTGAGACAGTCTTAAGAATGGCAACTAAAATACTCATCCAACAGCTTCTTTCTCATACAGTTTGGTTAATGGAAGCATAGATAACTTGTCAAGGTAACAAATACAGTATAAGAATTTTAATTTTCTTGAACTCTGAAATTCAGCAATACCCTGTATAACTTAAGGCAGTTGTGTGTTGTGCGAACTGCATTTTAGCCTAAGTAAATATCTAAATATGCCTAGACACTTCATTCACCTTGTTTGCTTTATTTCGCGAATGTGAAGGTTGAGATTTGTCAAGTTTTTGGGTTGACCAGCCTACACCCAGCCTATGTTTGTACAGTCTACTGTTCTACACATGACATGAGAACCATCATGTTCTCATCAACACAAGATTTACATATGG
>NW_024713222.1:0-15634 GCF_018991925.1 Homarus americanus | reverse complement strand
ATCAAACTAGCTACGTTCAGTTACGTATTACTATTGGGTTTGAAGAGCCAGAGGCCCCCCATAGTGTGTGACAGTGTATCAGGTCTTGGTAAACTAGATCTTGATAGATTTCTTTCATTGCTGTGAGAGTGAGTGACTGTCGAGTGTGATACATGATACCACACTGTTTATTGACTACTGTGAATGGCTTGTATGTGGTTCTCCAGTTAAGTTTCTCATCAACAATAGCTCCGAGGAACTTAGTATTTTGTTCGTGTTTGAGGACTGTATTACCAAGGTACAGGGGGTCCAAGTCTGGGGGTAAGTTTTTCCTTCTGTGAAAGATCGTGCAGTGGGTTTTCTTAAGGTTTAAGGTCAGTTTATTACGTATTACCCAGGTCCTGACTTGAGTCAATTCAGTGTTCGGAGTTCTCATCAAGGAATGGAGGTCCAAGTTGCTGGCATAGAGATACTATCGTCTGCAAATAAGTTGTATTTTTTGAGTGTGTTGGCGTGGACTATGTTGTTTATGTACAACAAAAACAGTACTGGACCGAGAATGGAACCTTGGGGGACGCCATACAAGATTGGCGAGGAGTCAGATTGGTGATTATTTAAGCAGATATGCTGCATCCTGTTGGACAGATATGAGGTAAACCAATTGTGGGACAGGCCCCTAATGCAGTAATGTTCACGCTTTGAAAGGAGGATGGTATGGTCGACAGTATCAAAGGCTTTAGAGAGGTCCAAGAATATACCGACTGTGAACTGACTGTCATCAAAGGAATTTAAGATGCCATTAGTGAAGGATAGCAGAGCACTCTCAGTCGATCTTCTAGCTCTAAATCCAAACTGGGAGTCTAAAGATGTTATTGGCATTGCAGAAGGAATTTAGTCTATTACATGCTAGCTTCTCCAGTATCTTACTCAAGGCTGGGTGGACTGATATGGGGCGGTAATTCTTGAAGAGACCTTTTTCCCCAGATTTTTTTATATACTGGGTGTTCTTTAGCAATTTTCAGTTTATCCGGAAAGACACCACTAGTGAAGGAGGAGTTACAAATATGTAGGAGAACAGGTAGTAATAAGTGGGCTACTTTCTTAATGATGCTCATTGGTATATTGTCTTCGCCTGCTGCTGCATCTTTGGACATTTTTATGATGGCCAGTGATTCATGTGCTATGACAGGGGATAAGAACAGCTCATTTTGCTGTCTGTTTTGCATGTAGGCTCTAAATTCCTCATGGTGTTCAGGGATGCTCTCTGCAAGATTTTTGCCAACATTAATAAAATATTCATTGAAGTGGTTGGCAATGGGGGAGGGTTCCGTAACAACTGAATCATTTATCATAAAAGCTGAGTGGGCGGGGTCAAGAAGGCTTACGCCCGTATTATTAAACAACATCTTCCCTTGAAGAGGGTCGTCGTGTTTCAACCCGAGTTTTAAACTAAACGAGTCCTGAGGGACACCGCAGTACAGTACTTAACGGGGTGGTGTGGCGGTAAAATTAACTAATTCCAATAAAATTAATTTATAATATTGGAATTAGTTAACTATATTTACCAGAGCTATAAGACCCCCCCCATGCGCTCCTCTCAGTCCCAGACCTCCATAAAATATCAGGGTATGAAGGTGAGGAACAACTTACCTCCACCCATCCGAGCAAAGACTATGCTACCTTCCTTTAAATCATCTCTTAAAAAAATATATATTTTCGAAGTATTAATATTCTTGTAATACCTGCTTTAAAATCCTGCTTACATTGTACCACCATTGTGCTACTATTGCAATTAATATAGTTGCAAACTGGACATGATGTTCAACCTTAATACAACCCATGTTGTAATGCTTCCCTCCCTTATTATATTTATGTTTATCAACACCACTGTAAAATATGATATACTTATGAATGTAAAAAAAATAAATACAATAAATAAATAAGGAGGTTATAAGCGTGGTAACATTATGAGATGTTCTTACTACCACCATGCTATTGTACTATTCCAGATGATACTAAATGTTACATAATACTTCCTTGAGATAAATGTACAATATGTATCAGATGCCTTCAAGAAAGCTCTGGCTCTCAACTGGCTCAGCCATGTTAATATTGTTATTATTATCGACTCTGTATCTGTGTTTTTCTGGCTAAATAAACTGTTTCAATATCAATATTAGTAACCAATAATGCCCAGATAGAATACAAAAGAAGAGGCACCCTCCTGGACCTGAATAATCCACGACAGGTTACTCCCATCATACCCACATCAGGAAGGAAAAGGCAAGAAGAGATCTGAAAAAAATTACTGCTTTTAACTTACCAGCTGTACCTCTTCACACTATGAGCACCACCCAATTTTTAAAATTACAGGTGGTCCGAAATGTAGCCCTGAGATTCGTCACAGATGAAAGATACCCCTTCACCAGAACCACAGCCGAGATACATAGAGACCTGAGAATGAAATTTATCAACCAGCATCTGCACACCCTAGCCAGCAGAGTCTGGCAAAATATAGAACAACCAGAGCAAGAACTCATTCAAAGACTCCCTCCAAACAACAACAATCATATATGGTTCCCCAAAAATTACCAAATCTCAAAAGGTCCATTACCATCTTCGATTTATACAGTCAGACAACCTCCCTAGACCAGCATCCGCCAGCAGGGTAGGCAGAATATGAAATATGATCCTCAAAACACCCATACATAGGATAGGGTAGGCTGTCTAGTGCCTGTACCGACAGACAATACCTAACCCATGACACAACACTTACACACTATTAACTTAGCTAACCTGCAGCAAAGGCGGTTAGCCAGCTCCCTCCTACCTCCTCCTAAATTTCCTCAATTTCCGAACTATAACTTCCTTCCTCCACTCCTACTCTTCTTTCACCCCTTCTATCACTACAAAAAAAAGAGGGAGAGAGTGGGATGGTGAGCCAGAGAGAAACTGAATTTAAATTTTGCTGTAGACATCAGCTAGTTTACTGTGCACCCCATTCTCATCCTGTGGGTGGTAGCACAAAAAGGATTATAGAGTAGAGGCCACAAAGAGTGCTTATCTGACCCCAATGATTTTAATATTATAGCATGAATGTTACAGAGTATTTCCAGTGCATTGTTTGTTTAAGTCGGTACATAGAATTTTGATTAGGTATTAGATGCGAAGTGTGGATACAGGCTTAGTACATCAGCTATCTTGTCATCAGAGATAAAGTACTCTACCACTGCATACACAGTGTGGCTTTATGTCTGGCAGCACACTTTACATTTAGTTTTGTTCACATCAGCCTGAGGGGCATACTGCCAGATGTACTTAAATCCTAACCTTAGTCTAGCGGTTACAACATCTTGTTATCTAGTGATCTTGTTACTTGCTCCATATACATGTGTTACTTGATACATCTCATCATGGTAAACAATGAATTGACTAGTGCTTGTTTGTACTTGTCTCCTGGCTTCAAATTCATCAGGAAGCTCTTTTCTGATTACAGTTTTCAAATTTTAATTTTTTTACAGTCCCAGATTGTACCCAACATTGTCATTGTTGGACGCGAGTTTAGCTGAGGCATCAACTATCATGTTCACTAATGCCTATGTGAGAGGGAATCCACAGCACCTTAATCCTGATGTCCCCATCAACAAGACACATATGCTTGTCTCTGGCGTCAGAGAGAAACGGGTGACAATCTGAGTTAAGGGTATCAAGAGCAAGTAGTGAGGATAAGGAGTCAGTGATGATGAGACTGTCAGTGGCAGTGTCTTCAACAAGTTTCAGGGCTGTAAGTATGGCAAATAGTTCAGTTTGTAGAGTGGATGCCCAGTTACTAATTCTAGCTCCTTTCTCTATTACATTACCGTTAGTCTGAGTCACATGACAGCACTTCCAGCCCTCCCACAGACAGTGTTAAGAGAGCCGTCAGTGTAGATGGTCTGTGTGATGTTAGTTTCAGTCTGTAGGTTATGTGTGTGGTCAAGAGCTCTCACTTTGGCAGTGTGTTGGAGAAAAACCTTATTTGTGGTCAGTCGTTTAGGCGGGTACGTGGGTGTTGTGATGTGGAAGGGAACTGTTCACCAGGGTGGCAGGAAGCGCTGCTGTGTCTCAGCTTTGTACAGATGGTTTAGTCCAAACATCCACATTTGTGTAGCTGTAGTTTGGATGCATTGAGGATCACCAGTTTCATGACTCATATATTCTAGTAGTTTCTTAGAAGCAATGTTATCAGGATCACCACGCAAGAGCCTCAGGGCAATCATGAGGTTGACTTCAATTGAGGGTAGTGGGGTGCTGTGCCAGAGAGGTGGAGAGTGGGGTAGTGGGTCAAACAGGGGGAGAGTGTGGTGGTGGGCCAGACAGGGGAGAGTTGGATGGTGGGCCAGACAGGGGAGAGTGGGATGGTGGGCCAGACAGGGGGAGAGTGGGGTTTTGGGCTATAAGGGGGGTGGGTAGGACAGCCGGAATGCATAGTACTGTATAATATAGTCTTGTCTCTCAAACACCATCTAATCAGATCAAACCTCACCAGTATATGGAGACGAGAAGACACGGGATATATAGAATTAATAGTAACAAGGTAAAAAAAATAATCTGTATTACATAATTATGATATTCACTGCAGGTATAAGTGTCCTAAAGTGCAGGTATAAATGTCCTAAAATTCAGGTATAAGTGTCCTAAAGTGCAGGTATAAGTGTCCTAAAGTGCAGGTATAAGTGTCCTAAAGTGCAGGTATAAGTGTCCTAAACTGAATCCAAGAGTGACGTTTATACAGTATAATGTATAGAATATTGTGATTCAATAAGATAGAACAAATGAATAATTTGAAAAAAATAACGTAACACCTATTGATGAAAGTGTTTGTTTAGCCGAGTAATTAGTCAGTAGTTCAGGAAGTGTAATGTGTGTTGAAGTGTAATACCTACAGTTATCATGGCGTCGTTCATAGTCTAATTATCTGTATTGTATTTAGCTATAACTGTACCTGTATCTATAACTGTACCTGTATCTATAACCGTACCTGTACCTACAACTGTACCTGTATCTATAACCGTACCTGTATCTATAACTGTACCTGTGTCTATAACTCTACCTGTGTCTATAACTCTACCTGCATCTATAACTCTACCTGTGTCTATAACTCTACCTGTATCTATAACTCTACCTGTATCTATAACTGTACCTGTATCTATAACTTTGTACCTGTATTTATAACTGTACCTGTGTCCTACTCTTTGTACCTGTATCTATAACTGTACCTGTGTTTATAACTGTACCTGTGTCTGCAACTCTACCTGTAACTCCTATAACTGTACCTGTGTCTATAACTCTACCTGTATCTATAACTGTACCTGTATCTATAACCGTACCTGTACCTATAACCGTACCTGTACCTACAACTGTACCTGTATCTATAACCGTACCTGTATCTATAACTGTACCTGTGTCTATAACTCTACCTGTGTCTATAACTCTACCTGCATCTATAACTCTACCTGTGTCTATAACTCTACCTGTATCTATAACTGTACCTGTGTCTATAACTGTACCTGTATCTATAACTGTACCTGTATCTATAACTGTATCCATAATTGTATCTGTATCTATAATTGTACCCGTGTCTAGATCAGTAACTGTATCTATATCTTATCTCTCTCTCTCTTCTTCCTCCTTTATCCGTCTCTCTCTCTCTCTTCTTTATTCCACTACTGACTATAAAACGTATTCTCTATCCTTTCTCCTTCACCGTATAGTCTTATCTTATAGGTCTACAGCATCTTTCTCTCTATCTCTCTTTACCTCCTTTCTTACCTTAACTCTCTTTCTTCTTACTCTTGTCAGGGCTCATTGTCTCTTATTCTCTCTAATGTTTTCACTCGCTTTTCTCTCCATTTCTCTTTCCCTTTAGCCCCCTCCCCCTCTCCTCACTGCTCACCGTAAGGATCACAACTGCTGTAGGTGGGTGAGTGGGTGGGTGGCAGGGTGGGTGGCAGGGTGGGTGGCAGGGTGGGTGGCGGCCAAGATGGATAGAGGTATCCCATCCCACATTCATAACATCAGGGTGTAATTGATCATCGAGATGGGATGAGCTCCGGCAGGGAAGGTTGTGCCTGGACCCCACACATAGTACACACACGAGGAGCAACTGTTCCTCCTCCTCCTCGTAATTGATATTGATGATCTATTTGTGTTATGTCTCTCCTGAAGATGACTAGTTAGAGTTTTGCGAGATAATTGGAACTGTAGTGGTGTTATTGAAGGTGACGGAGAAAATGAGATTTTAAGATAGTTTCGAAAATCTTAGAGAGGGATGAAGTTAGGGCAATGGGGCGATAGTTAGAGGGCTTGGAATGGTCACCCTTCTTCGGGATGGGCTGAACCGAGTCATGCTTCCAAGAAGAAGGAAAAGTTTGGGTTTTGAGGCAAAAGTGAAAGAGGCGAGCAAGTACAGGGGCCAGAACACGAGGGGGTATTCAGTCCGGTCCATGCGCCTTACTCACATCCAACCTGGATAACACACCAGCAACCCAACGAGTGGAGATTACAAGACAGTGCATAGGTTCAGTAGGAGGAGCAGGAGTAGGAGGGATATAGAGTTATAGAGTTATCAGGTCGGAAAGGAGGAGGAAAAGGGGGAGTGCAGGAGTTACTACAGATGTTTTTGGTTAAGGACCAGAAGGATTTACTTTAAGAAGAGTTAATCAGGTCAGAGGTCTTTCTTTTTATAAATTATGCTTGGCCTTAACCTAACATAAATCTAACAAAAGTTAACCTAACCTAACCTAACATTAATCTAACAAAAGTTAACCTAGACTTAAGCTAACATAAGCTAACCTAAACTGTATTAGTCAAAAGGTCATGTAATATTTGTCACGTTCATAGTCAAAAACTTACTAACACAAAAATTATTTTTGTATCAGTAAATTTGTCAGAGAGAGAGAGAGAGAGAGAGAGAGAGAGAGAGAGAGAGAGAGAGAGGGGTGGGGTAGGCGGTGTTAATGGGAAGCAGAGGCGCGTGGGGAGGGCGTGGATGAAGGTAGCGAGATAAAGAGACCGAGGGCGCGCACAGCTGTGGTAGGGGACCCCGTACAAGATGTATGTATGTCTGTCGCAGGTGAGACAGCTCAGTGGTAACGGCGCGAGACACCCAGGTACAGTGAGGGAGAAACAGTCAGAGGAGACTGTAAGATGAATGAAATTGCTTCTTAGGTTAACATAGGAACATTCTACACTTGTTTCTAGACTCCAGCAAAAGCACCAACTATAGGGTGTTACGTGGTTAATGACATATACGTACACTTACACTTGTGTGTATATATATATATATATATATATATATATATATATATATATATATATATATATATATATATATATATATATATATATATATATATATATATATATATATATATATAAGGAAAAGAGGAACTAAGACTCGCAGAAAACTAAAGACTATGGTAAAAAAAGACCGTGTCAAAATTATAACTCGGAGCAGACAAGAATGTTAGTATGTGTGGAGGAGATAAATTAACATAACGGGAGCTTGTTTGCCATGCTTCAGATCCTTAAAGTTTCATTCGTTAAGTTTTCTCCTCCTAACTGGTAAGTGAGAATACATCTTGGAAGCTCTCTTAAACCACTACACGAGTAGTACTTCTAATGGTAAACTGGAGACAGAAAGACAATTGAATATTATCGCAATTGGATACATTTTCTCTCCTACAGTCAAGAAAATGCGAATCTATTACAATCCAAAAGCAGAATATGGGAGAGGGAGAGGTTATGAACGTGTGTGTGTATGTGTGTGTGTGTGTGTGTCTCGATGAGATATTTGCCAGAGTATTATAGGAATGTAAGGAAGAGCTTAGTATGCCCTTAGCAAAGTTGTTTAACATGTCCTTAAAAACAGGTGTAGTACCAGAATCCTGGAGGATAGCGAATGTAATACCGATTTTCAAGAAGGGGGATAGATCACTATCCTCTAACTACCGCCCAATCAGTCTAACATCAATAGTAGGCAAATTACTGGAAGCAATCATTTCAAACTCAATTCGAAATCACCTGGAGAAGCACAGATTGATCAATGATTCCCAGCATGGCTTCACAAGCGGACGTTCTTGCCTAACTAATCTATTAACATTCTTTTCATCAGTTTTCGAATCGGTGGATGAGGGGCACAATTATGATGTGGTATATCTCGACTTTAGCAAAGCCTTCGACAGAGTCCCCCACGAAAGACTAATTAGAAAGGTAGAAGCTCATGGCATCAAAGGTGACATCCTTAAATGAATTAGGGCGTGGTTTCAGGACAGGAAACAGCGAGTGAGCATTAACGGCACTAAGTCCCATTGGAGCAACGTCACAAGTGGAGTTCCCCAAGGCTCAGTAGTTGGACCATTATGATTTATTATATACATAAACGACATAGATATCGGCATAGACAGCAACATAAGCAAATTTGCTGATGACACTAAAATAGGACATGTTATTAAATCTGACGAGGACTCTGCAAAACTACAGGAAGATCTAAACAAATTTTTCGAATGGTCTGAAAAATGGCAGATGAAATTCAACGTGGACAAATGTAAAGTACTCAGTATAGGAGATGTAAACAGGGAAACCGAGAGATTTAGAGTAATGATAAGTAGGAACCTGTCAAGTAAACAATGTAGGCTTTTTGCTCGTACAGCTAATAAAGCATTTGGGTCATACAAAGGAGTGTTAGTTACAAGACTAGCGAGGTCATCCCAAAAACTGTATCTTATTCTTGTGAGAGACCACACCTGAATTACGTGAAGTCTAAATTCTGGTCACAGAGTTACAGAATGAATATAGAATCCTTGGAAAGAATTCAGAGGAGAAATGACAAGACTAATCTCGTGTGACATTAGGAACCCATATAGAGACAGGTTAAAGCTCCCCAGGAGCTTCACTGTGTGTCTTGTCACAGCCTCTGGTAATGGCCTTGTCACCTCCTCTGGCAGCATTCTTACTTGACGGGTCACGACACACACACACACACACACACACACACACACACACACACACACACATGGAAAATCTATTATATTGATTTTTTCGTATGTTCATTTAATTTATCCTTTGAGTCATCATAATGATGATAATTGATAATAATAATATTATTATCAATAGTAATGAACACAGCATCAACGCTAATAATAATGATAATGATGACGAAACTATCCTTATTATTATTATTTCAATTATAATAATAATAATAATAATAATATTAATAATAATAATAATAATAATAATAATAATAATAATAATAATAATAATAATGATAAAAATAATAATATTAATAATTTTTATTATATTTATTATTATTATTAATATTAATATTATTACCTATAATACCATTAACAATTTTCTCTTCAAAATAACACCCATATAATTAACACATAAAGGTCAATATTGAAAACAGAATGATATAATTTTTTCCAGCAATTCTGGTAACTCAACTGATATATATGACAAAACGTAGGTAAATAACAAGGGAAAACAATATAACGAAAAAACAGAACAAAGAGCGAGAAAGAACGGGTGTGGGTCATGCCTCTCACCTCTCCCAGGGGGAAGATAACTTGGCAGAGGGAGGGAGAGGTGATAAGAGACTGGGGGGGGGAGAGATATAGGTGTGAGTCAATGGAAAGGGTGTGAGAGGTGGGTGTGTGTACTGTATGTGAGAGAGAGACTTTAGAGATGGATGAGAGATAGTGGAACAGAGCATAAGAACATAAGAACATAAGAATGGAGGAAACTGCAGCGGCCTTATTATCCATACTGGGCAGTCCCATTTACACTCAACCCCTATTGCTCATATAAGCATCCAACCTATGTTTGAAGATATTCAGCGAATTCGAGTTAATGATGATATTTGGTAACTTGTTCCATTTATCCACTACTCTGTTTCCAAACCAGTGTTTACCTATTTCACGCCTAAATCTAAATTTGTCTAATTTAAAACCATTGTTACGAGTTTGCTCCTGGTTGGATAGTTTAAGTACCTTTGTAATGTCCCCTTTGTTTAGCCCTGCCTTCCACTTATACACCTCTATCAGGTCGCCCCCTCTCTACGTCTTGGAGGGAGTGCAAATTAAGATGCTTTAACTCCGTCTCTATACTCAAGGTTCCTAGCTGCCCGGGATTAGTCTTTGTCATTCTCCTCTGAATTCTTTCAAGGATTCTATATCCATTCTGTAATACGGTGACCAGAACTGAACTGCGTAATCCAGGTGTGGTCTCACAAGAGCAAGATACAGTTTCAGGGATGACCTCGCTTAGTCTTGTAACTAACACTCCTTTGTATGAACCCAAGTACTTTGCCATCTTTGTTATGAGCAAAACACATTGTTTACTTGGCTTAAGGTTCCTACTTATCATTACTCCTAAATCTCTCGCAGTCGGATTTCTATGGCATCGTTGTTCATCTGGTATCTGGTTTCTGTTTACATCTCCTATACTGAGTACTTTTACATTTGTCGACATTGAATTTCATCTGCCATTTTTCAGACCATTCGAAAAATTTGTTTAGATCTTTCTGTAGTTTTGCTGAGTCCTCGTCAGATTTAATAACACGTCCTATTTTAGTGTCATCAGCAAATTTACTTATGTTGCTGTCTATGCCGATATCTATGTCGTTTATGTATATAATAAATAATAATGGTCCAAGTACTGAGCCTTGGGGAACTCCACTTGTGACGTTGCTCCAATGGGACTTAGTGTCGTTAATGCTCACTCGCTGTTTCCTGTCCTGTAACCACGCCCTAATCCATTTAAGGATGTCACCTTTGATGCCATGTGCTTCTACCTTTCTAATTAGTCTTTCGTGGGGACTCTGTCGAAGGCTTTGCTAAAGTCGAGATATACCACATCATAATTGTGCCCCTCGTCCACCGATTCGAAAACTGATGAAAAGAATGTTAATAGATTAGTTAGGCAAGAGCGTCCGCTTGTGAAGCCATGTTGGGAATCATTGATCAATCTGTGCTTCTCCAGGTGATTTCGAATAGAGTTTGAGATGATTGCTTCCAGTAATTTGCCTACTATTGATGTTAAACTGATTGGGCGGTAGTTAGAGGATAGTGATCTATCCCCCTTCTTGAAAATCGGTATTACATTCGCTATCCTCCAGGATTCTGGTACTACACCTGTTTTTAAGGACATGTTAAACAACTTTGCTAAGGGCATACTAAGCTCTTCCTTACATTCCTTTAATACTCTGGCAAATATCTCATCGGGACCAGGTGACTTATTAGGCTTTAGTTTGTCTATTTGCTTACTAACATCGTTACTAGTCACTACTATCTCACTGAATTTGTTTTCTTCACTATCTCTGAATAGAGTCGGTGCCTCGGGTATCATGTTTAGATTTTCGGTGGTGAAAACTGTTGAAAAATATTTATTCAAATTATTGCTCATTTCTCCGTCGTTATCAGTGAGCTCGCCGGAGTCTGACCGTATTGGTCCAATCTTTTCTCGTGTTTTAGTTTGATACATTTGGTAGAATCCTTTGGGGTTTGTCTTCGCCTCCCTTGCTATCCTTACCTCATTATTCCTCTTTGCTTTCCTTATCTCGGTTTTAACTCTACTCGCCAATACCCTATAATAGTCCCGGAGGTGAATTTCGCCACGATTTATCCTTCTACCTATAGCCTTCCTTTGGCCAATGATGTTCTTTATATAATTATTTATCCATTTAGGGTCATTGTTGTCTGATCTGAGTTTTTTGTATGGTATGTTCTGCCTTTGTGCATTAAGTAACTCACTATTTAAATTATCGTGGAACTCGGCAATCTCAGATCTCGTTATCAGGTCGGTGTCATCTGTCAGGTTCACGGCCAAGCGCGACACCCCCTCTCTCAGCTGCCTCTTTAAACTGTCAAAGTTTGCCCTTCTGAAATCTGGTACTTTAGTGGAATTTTCCTTACGTCTGCCCTGAAAATCTAACTGGAATCGAATTTCTTTGTGATCGCTGTTTGCAAGTTCGTTCCCTACCTCGACATTGCTAATGAGGTTTTCTCTGTTCGTCAGAACTAAATCCAGTATATTATTACCCCGTGTGGGTTCGGTTATATGTTGACTTAGGAAACAGTCCTGGATCGTCTCGAGAAAATCCTCTGATTCTGAGTTACCCGTAAGGACAGTCCAATCTATTTGGCCAAGGTTAAAGTCGCCTACTATACAGACTTTGTTGTGTATGGAAGCCCTGCGCATTTCATCCCAGATAAGTCGCTCATTGACGCTATCAAGATTGGGGGGTCTATATATTACCCCTGTGATTAATTTTTCCCGACCGGTAGTTGTGAGATAGTGGAAGAGAATAGAGATATTTGAGTGTAAACGAGGGAAATAAGAGAGTGTGAGAGAGACAGATCTCATGTGGTAAAGACACAACAGGAGTTTCTACCAAGTCACAAGAATTATACCTCAAGGCGACAATCTATTTACTCTCACCTTTATCTCAGCGGCCAACAGGTGATGCTGAGAATAAGGGATGAAAAGGTGAATCAACCAAGATAAAAAGTACCTGCTCCCTCCCCAGCACACCTGTAGATATCTTCCATTATAGCTCTCGGGACAAGTGCTCTATTTTTTTTTTATTAGGCACCCCCTACATCTTGTGTGGTGAAGGCAGAAGGTTTACAGCGCCCAACAGGAAGCATGCTAAGTTCATGCTTGCCTTTATGTCTCATGAGTTAAGAGCGTAGAAGCCTAAAGAGTCAAGGGCGAGAAAGCCTGAAGAGTCAATGGTTTATATCATCAAGTTATTGAAGCTCCAACAACTTGTCCCTGAATACGAATTCGCAACTTTCGACTTACAACAGGTACCTACTTTACTGCTAGGTGAACAGGGACTAATGGGGCTAGGGTTAAGTCCAAACAACTTCCACCGGCCCGGGAATCGAACCCGTGAAATCTCGCTTGCAGGCAAGAACGGTACCGCTTTCACCACCGGTCCCCCATCAAGTGCCTCTATGGTTGGGTTTCAGCGTGTTAGTATTAGGTGGTGTGACCTTATGGGAGAACGGGGTTGTTGTTGTCTTGTATGGATGGTGTGTTTTATATACAGTGAAAGACTTAACGCTTATTTTTTTAATTTTGTCTGTTTGTCTGTCGACTTACTTTTTGGTGCGTTTTTATTTCATGTTGAAAGAGAATATCTTACAAGAGACGATTGCTTACATAAACATGATTTAAAGGCATATACTCTCTGTCTGTCTGTCTGTCTGTCTGTCTGTCTGTCTGTCTGTCTGTCTGTCTGTCTTCTGTCTGTCTGTCGGTCTGTCTGTCTGTCTGGTTATATAGTGGTGAAAGCAACAATGAAATATCCAACGGCACTCTTAGAAACCAGATGCGCCATCTCTGACCAATTAATACGAGAAAATAACGAACGCTGAGAAATCACCTCCTGTGTAGGTTAGGTTAGATTAGGTTAGGTTAGATTAGGTTAGGTTAGGCTAGGTTAGGTTAGATTAGATTAGTTGAGGTTAGGTTGTAGTTAGGTTAGGTTGTTAGGTTAGATTAGGTTAGTTAGGTTTAGGTTAGGTTAGGTTAAGAGTTGCTAGGTTGAGATATCAGCGCCTGGGTCTGATTGGTGTGTGGTCCGTCAGCCAGGTGAAGTATATGTGTACCAGTGTAGGAAGTTCAGGGCACTAATTTAGCTATTTAACTTAAACCTAACTTAAACCTAACTAAAACCCAAGTTAAACATAACTTAACCTAACAAAACCAACAAACCTAACTTAAACCTAACTTAAACATAACTTAACCTAACTAAAACCTAACTTAAACATAACTTAAACCTAACTAAAACCTAACTTAAACCCAATTTAACCTAAATTAACCTACTTAAATCGAACTTAACCTACCCCTAACTTTACTTATCCTAACCTAACTTAACGTATTCTAGACTAATCTTATTTAACCAAAGTTAACTTAACCTACACGAAATCTAACCCAACGCAACCTAACCTAACCCAACGAGCCCAGAATAAACCTAATCTAATCAAACAAAGTTAAACCTAACCTAACCTAACCAAACCAAACCTAACCTAACCCAACCTAACCAAACCAAACCAAACCAAAACCAAGCCTAACCTTAACCTAGCCAAACTTTAACCAAACCTTTATTGTATTTGGACTGTAAGTTGAAAACAGTATACGTAATAGTTTTGAACGTTTAGTACACACACAACACACACGCACACGCGCACACGCACGCACGCACGCACGCGCACACACACACACACACACACACACACACACACACACACACACACACACACACACACACTCACACTATACGAGGTCTCTATTACCTCCGTGGTGTTCTTCACGACCTCAGATAAAGGGAACCAAAATCTGTTCAGTCTTGCCTCATGATGGTGATCTGACCACCCGCGTCCAGCGACCGGCCTCACACTCACCTCAGGTAAGACACACCATCACCAATAAGTCACCATTACCCAGCTAAGTCATCGCCCCAGCTAAGTCGCCATCGCCCAGCTAAATCGCCATCGCTCAGCTTTGTCGCCATCGCCCAGCTAAGTCGCCATAGACCAGCTAAGTCGCCATCGCTCAGCTAAGTCGCCATCGCCCAGCTAAGTCGCCATCGCTCAGCTAAGTCGCCATCGCCCAGCTAAGTCGCCATCGCTCAGCTATGTCGCCATCGCCCAGCTAAATCACCATCACCAAGTTAAGAGTTACCAATGCTAGTTAAGGCTCACTTTCACCAAAGTAAGACTCACCATCACCAGCTAAGACTCACCGTCACCAACTAAGACTCACCATCATCAACTAAGACTCACCATCACCAGCTAAGACTCACCATCACCAACTAAGACTCACCATCACCAACTAAGACTCACCATCACCAACTAAGACTCACCATCACCAACTAAGACTCACCATCACCAACTAAGACTCACCATCACCAACTTAGACAAACGGTAGATTGAGTTATGAGACGCTGGAACAAAGAAATAAATTAATACTCAAACAACTCCAGCATACAAGAGGAAACACACCGAGTGTCGGACCGCCTCACTAGACACACAAGGACCTGGTAAGCCTCCTAAAACCACACCCTTAACAGCTACTAATTAGCTCCAGATGTAGTATGGCGGCCCACCTACCACCTGTTTAACTCTTTCGTTTCTTCCCCTACTGCTGTCCCATCTTATTTTACACCATATCATGCTGTACACACACACACACACACACACATTATATATATGCTGATAACCACAAGGAAACAAGAAAACACAAAGTTCCCAAGAGCTGTGAGATAATAAGCATTGCATTGACTGGGATAATGCCTCCTCAATATTGCCTTGTAATTCAATTGTCAGTCGAACATTATAGAATCCAGTCTCATTAAACATACCGAATCTGTCAACATGAATTTGAGTAATGGTATGTACAAACTGGATAATTTTATGATTGAGAAGATTTGTAACCAGGTGAGAAGGTTGGTCACCTTACCCTATGACCTGACTCACTGACAGCTGCGTGCTCAGAGATGGCATGGTCATTTTTTGATTAAGAAGATTAGTAAGGGTCACTGCCTTATGACCGGAACATTGTGAACACCTCTGTCTCCCTAGGACTTGATCTGCCTCTCCCTACT
>NW_024713221.1:0-8819 GCF_018991925.1 Homarus americanus | reverse complement strand
ACATCTCACTTCACATCTTCACTACATCTCACTTCACAAACTTCACCATATCTCACTTCACAATCTTCACCACATCTCACTTCACAAACTTCACCACATCTCACTTCACAATCTTCACCACATCTCACTTCACAATCTTTAGCACATCTCACTTCACAATCTTCACTACATCTCACTTCACAATCTTCACTACATCTCACTTCACAATCTTCACTACATCTCACTTCACAATCTTCACTACATCCCACTTCACAAACTTCACTACATCTCACTTCACAATCTTCACTACATCTCACTTCACAATCTTCAATACATCTCACTTCACAATCTTCACTACATCTCACTTCACAATCTTTCACTACATCTCACTTCACAATCTTCACCATATCTCACTTCACAATCTTTACTACATCTCACTTCACAATCTTCACTACATCTCACTTCACAATCTTCACTACATCTCACTTCACAATCTTCACTACATCTCACTTCACAATCTTCACCACATCTCACTTCACAATCTTCACCACATCTCACTTCACAATCTTTACCACATCTCACTTCACAATCTTTACCACATCTCACTTCACAATCATCACTACATCTCACTTCACAATCTTCACTACATCTCACTTCACAATCTTCATTACATCTCACTTCACAAACTTCACTACATCTCACTTCACAATCTTCACTACATCTCACTTCACAATCTTCAATATATCTCACTTCACAATCTTCACTACATCTCACTTCACAATCTTTCACTACATCTCACTCTCCGTCAATCTTTCACTTACATCTCATTTGCCAATCTGCACTAAAGATCTCACTTCTCATAATCTTCACTACATCTCACTTCACACCTTTTACCACACCTCACTTGCTAATCTTCACTACATCTCACTTCACAATCTGCACTACATCTCACTTCACTATCTTCACTGCAGCTCACTTCACAATCTTCACTACATCTCACTTCACTATCTTCACTACATCTCCCTTCACAATCTTCACTACATCTCACTTCACAATCTTCACTACATCTCACTTCACAATCTTCACCACATCTCACTTCACAATCTTCACTACATCTCACTTCACTATCTTCACTGCATCTCACTTCACAATCTTCACTACATCTCATTTCACAATCTTCACTACATCTCCCTTCACAATCTTCACTAACACCATCCATCATCACTACATATAACTCTATCCATCATCACTACATATAACACCATCCAGCATCACTACATATAACACCAACCATCATCACTACATATATCATCATGCATCATCACTATATATAACACCATCCATCATCAATACATATATTACCCTCCTATCATCACTTCATATAACACCATCCATCATTACTACATATAACGCCATCCTTCATCACTACATATAACACCATCCATCATCACTACATATTATAACACCATCCATCATCTCTACAAACACCAGTCCTCAACACTATAGTGATAAACAGAGCTTCATTTTGTTGTCAATTTCTTTAAATTTCAACCTTATTAAACCGTATTTCTTTCTGTATGGTCAAATTTTGATTTGACGTCAGTGAGAGAGCTGTTAGTGTCAGTAAATCACAATGGTGTTCCGACGCACTGTAACAAAAGTTTCAAAGGTTGAGGTGAAGCCTTGCCAGGTGAAGGAGAAGGGCCCCCGATCTAACAAACTGCAGACCACAAAGCACACTAAACCTCAAAACAAGAAGAAGAAGAAGGAAACTACCACTTTCTGCCATGTACAAAAGGACCAGTACCTGCCATGGGTAGACTACATCTTCACTGGGAAAAAGACAAAGAACAACAAGAAGCGTTGACCCAACATTTCTGATATTTAAAAATAATAAAAAACATATTAATTGGTTTTGTTTGTATTATTTATGCTTTTATTATTTTCAACTGTAAACGTGCTGTTTTGGGAA
This sequence comes from Homarus americanus, assembly GCF_018991925.1. Taxonomy (NCBI): domain Eukaryota; kingdom Metazoa; phylum Arthropoda; class Malacostraca; order Decapoda; family Nephropidae; genus Homarus; species Homarus americanus. Next base: position 6,868 of record NW_024713221.1, on the reverse strand, counting down.
TATATTTTGAGTTACATAATATTTAGGTACAGCAGTTTATTTCACTGTATCTCCTTGTGTGAGTGTGTGGATAGTGTGTGGGTACTATGGGTGTGTGGGCATTATGGAGAACTAGTCATGGCTAACTGTGACCCTATATATGGGTTACATCGGCCTTAACGCCCTTGTCTCAGCGCTATCTCATATATCCAATTTTCACATATTTGAAAGTATTAGATAACCAAAATATATGGAAAATATTTAGTTAAAAATACAAATAATAAAACAAAATCGAAAACAGAAAGAAAAAACAATACCCGTGAAAGTGGAAATAAGGAGGAGGCAGAGCAGACGATACACAGGAAGGCAGTAATCATCATCCCCGTGTGAACCAGCCAGAGAAGAACTCCTTCGCCTCACCGTCCACCCGCGTACGATCAGCTGAGTGAAGTTGCCTCGTGTTGCAGTAAACTTTATCTGTAAAAGGACAATTTACTTTTACTTTTATTGTTTATCTTACTGTTTATAACTGTTTATTTTCTCTTACATAATGTACACTAAGTATGGGAGTGTACAGTAAGTTATACCGGATGGCAACAAATTCACATTCGTCTTGCAAATATTAAAACATTACCCTAACAACAGTATTGTATAACAACACGAGCTAAAGTGATGTGTAAAAAGGTCGGTTGCAAAAAGAAATATTATTCTTTTAAGTCTTTTTCAGTTTGTTCAGTGCTAACAACATTATAGGTCATATTTCATGCAGTATGCATATACAATGTTTGCTGAAGGTTTAATACCTTTCTGTTTACTGATGATGTAAAACCCTCGTTAAAATACTTTAGAGTCGTTTACAAAATATTTGGTGCGTTTCCGGAGCATTGTATGTTTTTACAGCATGCGAGGCGGCAGGTATGTGGAGTTTTAAGAGCACTTCACGCTATAGCTCAGTTGGCCACGGATTAGCGAATTACGAACTGAAAATGTTTGGATCGTCGTCTGTTTCGTGTAAGCTGTGTCGGACATTTTATGCTACATTAAAGTCCAGCGATCTGTGGCAGCTGTCGGGCTCCTGCCTGACCACCCTTTGCCTAAGAAGAGCGATTGTCTGAAGGTGTTCGAGTAGTTACTCAATTGTGAAAAAGTGATAGTGAGTCCCATAGACATGGCTGCCAGTTAGGGACAGTGTGGATACGGCACACTACATAGCATGTCTTCGGAAAGTAAAGGAGGCCGTGTAGCCAAGACTGCACTCAACCGCCTTCACTTCCCCAATTACAGCTAGGTGGACTGAGAGCGCCTCGGGATTATCATATCTATAATGCCAGACGGTAACACCATCCCCTTGACACCTCGGAGACTATACAGTACTGTGTTCGGGGCGTGTTTGTGGGTCTCTACTGCCGCCTCCCTATCGTTGAGTTGCTCCCCACTTACCGTAACCAGTCGAGGTCACTGTGGGAGGCCATGTACGGTACAGTACAGCACAGAGTCACGCCCCCCCTCAACAACGTCCGCACCTCGCCTGCTGAATACAGTATTTGCAAATGTGACCATAAACCCCAACAATTGTAGCAAATTACAAGTCCCGGGATTTGCCCCTGGTATTAACACAGTGACAAGCGTCCCATTCCTGGTAAGTAGCAGGTGGCCGGAGGTAGTGCAATCCTCTCCCAGACTACACGGAGATGAGAGAGAGCTGGCTGACCATCATGGTAAGGACGCGTCACTATTTGGACCCCAGGGAGGCCATTATCGTAAGTTAAGTGAAAGGCATTTGGAATACTGGACGACTAGACGCTATATGAATTTCTTTACCCTAGTTTTCCCACAGATAATAATGAGTACAAGGGAGGTAGTCTCATCGGCGTTCATCAACACCATAGCCGTCTCAGTTACCTATTGCTCGTACAAGGTTTTTGAATGAAATAGTTTTACTAATATCAGGAACTTTCAAACTACTACAGGAAATAATATATATATATATATATATATATATATATATATTGGATAGGCACATGGAAGTGCTGGGATGGGTGTGAAAGGGATCTGCCCTGTATGGGCCAGTCGGCCTCCTGCAGTATCCCACTTTCTTCTGTTCTTATGTTCTTATATATATATATATATATATATATATATATATATATATATATATATATATATATATATATATATATATATATATATATATATATATATATATATATATATATATATATTTATATATATATATATATGCAAATAAATCACTGTAGGTGCTCGTGATCCAGTTATATATGCTGATAACCACAAGGAAAAAGAAAACACGAAGTTCCCAAGCGCTTTCGTGTAATTCACATCTTCAGGGGTGAGTACAGACTGTAGGAATTAAAATCAATAAACCTTAGTGATGGTCAATTCAAAACTGATAATATGTTACATAAATTTATTTGTCAGTGGCCCAAGGTTAAAAATGCTTTGAAAACCTTTGATCTAGATGTATGATAGTTATTTTGTGGGTCCCTTATTTTTGACCTGACCTGACTAGTCACGTCACCCCCCCCTTCTCTTAAGCTCCTCTACGTGTGTGTTGGTGTGGGGATTAGTGGATGACATCATTATGACCTGACCTCATGTTTTTAAGGTCACCCTGTATATTTAAGCCTCTCTCTGTCCATGTAATCCAGTTGCCTCTGAAGATGTCTTGAATAAAGACGAAAGCTAAGGTGCTCCGTTGTTTCCATTTTCCCGTGTGATTTTATCAATATATATATATATATATATATATATATATATATATATATATATATATATATATATATATATATATATATATATATGCTGATAACCACAAGGAAAGAAGAAAACACGAAGTTCCCAAGCGCTTTCGTGTAATTCACATCTTCAGGGGTGAGTACCTAGATCACGCGCACCTACAGTGATTTACTCGCATATATATATATAAGAAAATAAGGAGTCTGTAATAGGCCGGTTGGCCTGTGCATGGCAGCTCCTGTCGAGAGTTACTACCGCTCTCTATCATCCATGAATCTATCTAGCCTCCTTTTGAAACTTTCCAGAGTTCCCGCACTTACTACAAAGTTGCTAAGCTTGTTCCACTCGTCCACCACCCTATTTGTGAACCAGTTCCTTCCTATCTCCCTCCTAAACCTAAACTTATCTAACTTGAATCCGTTGCTCCGAGTCCTATCCTGCTCGGATATTATAAGAACTTTATCTATATCCCCTTTATATATATCTTCGCTAGTTTATACAATGGTGAACTATGTTAATATGCCCTTCATTGTGAACCAATAAGCATTATTAAATTTAATTAATTTCAAAGTAATTATTGTAGGTGTTACATTCAATGTCACTCGGTGGTGGTGATGTGTGGCCGTGGTGTTGTTATGATCAATACTTTGGGGAGAATGACAGACTTCGTCACACACACACTACGTGTAAACTACTTGTGAATCTGTGTTATGATTTTGTCCTCTAAAACCTGGTATTGATCACGGCTATTGACTTCATCCTTGTTTCACTTTAATTGTTTTGGTTCAGACAATAAATCCATTAAGAGCGGCTGTTGGTTTCATTAATTAGAGAAGGTCAGGTTATCTCACCTGGCGGGGAATTCCTTCATCTGTTCTCTATAAATTGATGAAAGTCATTTATCACTCCTAATTTCCCCAGAGACCAACAACCTGCAGAAAAGGAATATAATTATAGCTTTTGTTTTTTATATTTTTCACCCGTGAGAATTAGTGCTACTGACCTGGTGATACCCTGAGGCTAGAGTGTTGACGTCGGTGTTTATAAACGAATCATACTTGACCTTTCCCACCAATTATTATATACTAATAAGTATAATGTTCAAACATTTCCAATCCATAAGTTGTCGCTTTTTTTTAGTCTAAATACGGAAAAAGAGTGTACTTAAAATATATTGTTTTAATTTGAGCTGTCTCCCCCCCCCCCACACACACATACACCAGGTATCATCATCATACAGAAACAAAATATGTATATAACTCGGTATGACAACTGCTTAATCTCGGGTTGAGAAAACGTTAACTGTGATTGTTATTGGAAATTCGATTGTAAACTGAACCTTCTGTTTCTTATGTGAGTCTTGGTGGAAATGTTGCCTCTCTCTCTCTCTCTCTCTAGTATAACAGTAGTATATAGCCAGGCACTAAGGCTCCCGTGTTTGTTGTGTTAAAAAAATTAAACGGTTGCAGTGACTTGTGACCCTCATAGCCTCTCCTGAACAACAATAAACGTTCTCATTTTACTGCAACACAACTACAGTTATTGTAGACATTTGAGGATAAATATATACACTATCAATTTCAGTTTCCTTTAGGATGATTTACGTTTAGTTACATATATTAGTAAACTTAAAGTATTTATATAAAGGCAATATATTTGATCTTTTAAAATAGTAAAGCTCAAAGTATATTGACGATAAATTGATCTTTTGTGATAATTCAACTCCAAGTATTTATATAACTAATCCAATCTTCCTATAATTTTATTTTAGCCATATATATATATATATATATATATATATATATATATATATATATAAGTAAACAAAGTGTATATCTACAAACAACTATAAGATGCTCTTAGATAATTCTTTTTTAGTCTCACATTTCAGTAAACTCATAAACAGTAAACTGAGAATCTTTAAACACACTCCCGCTGCACTATTTCTCGGCCACACGTAAACAAAGCAGTCCGTATTATAGAGAATTGGACACTATGTTACATAAAGTGTTTCTCCTTGGTGGTGAGGTGTATCTTCAACACTCTCAGATGGCTTAGATTTTTCTCAGTGATGCCCTTGAAATGAGCAGAAACTACCGTGAGTTAAGTTCAAGTGTGAGGGACCAGCGCTGTGGTGGTGTGGAAGCTAGGATGGTCAGTGTTATGGGGTGGTGTGGTACCTAGAATGGTCAACGTTATGGTGGTGTGGTAGCTAGGATGGTCAGCATTGTGGTGGTGTGGTGGAGGAGGTAGCTCTCTCTCTCTCTCTCTCAAAAGCAATATCAAGCGAGTTAACCATAATTCTTCAGTACCTCCGATGTGTCCCAGATTCCCCCGATAACTTATGTAAAGCTCACAGCATAATCTTACAAAGTGATGGTTTTTCTTACCAATATAATTCACGACTAACCAAAAGAAAATTTGGATATCTGGAAAGAGAAAGAAAGAGGGAGAGAGAAAGAGAAAGAGAGAAAGGAAGGAGAGAAAAAGAATAAGATTAGGTAAAGCTCATGGGAATTTGTCTGCAGTTCGATGGTTCTTCTCATATTTCTGGAGAGAGAGAGAGAGAGAGAGAGGTGTTTGGTAATAACAGTAAATGACCTATCAACTTTTACGACCCACGACCATAATACGACCCACAACCTACGTCATAAAGGTATAGATTAAGACTGGAGACTACGAGGACAATGTACAGATGAACTTATTGATATAAGTGAAGAGCTACGTCAAGGTGTGTGTGTCATCATCATCATCATCGTTATTATTATGATGATTATTATTGTTGTTGTTGTAGTTACTATTATTGTCATTATCATTATTATTAATATTATTATTATTATCATTATTGTTATTATAATTATCATTAGTAGCAGTATTATACCATACCCGTTATAATAATGTTAACTGTATTAGATGTAAAAAAAATAATAATATGAACATTGTTAAACTCTATTTGCAGATTAGTTAATAATAATAAAGTAAACTCATTTTGGTGGTGTCAGCTGCACATTTTCATTATATAAGAGCACCAGTCATATGGTTATGGTTCTTGCATCTTAAATATCAACATTAAACAACACATTTTTTCCGGAAATATCACTGTGCTGGCGTGCCTTTATGACTAACACCGGGATACTGTTGTAATGAAAGTGTGGCAGGTGTTGTGTAGTGGTGGTGTTGAGTGGTAGTAGTGGTGGTGGTGGTGGTGGTGTGTGGTAATAGGTGCTGAGTTAGGTGTGGTGGTGGTGGTGAGATAGGTGTTGTGTGGAGGGATGATCCTCACTTGTAATCTTCCTCCACCAACAACTCACAACTCTCACTACCTGTTCTCGTGAGTTTTATCTCCGAATAATTTACAACTTTATCCAATTGGTTTATCTAAATTTGTGTGAAAAATTTAACACATTACAGGAATTACCGAGAAAAAGAGAAATATCAGAGATTTACTTGGAATTAGTCGCTAATCCTCCCAACAACACAAAAAAAATTACAGGGATTTTTTTTCTATTTCTGGCCGGGATTAATCAACCTAATCCTCGCCTTTTCTGCTCGGGTGGATTTTTTTCGCGAAAGAGTATTTTTTTTAAGTGCATTGTATCGTCCGCAGTGATAAAAATTTGGCTACCTGTGTTAATTCTAAATGCTACAGTTAACATTATATTACACAGTGTGTTAGGTTAGGTTAGGTTCTATCTAATCTGACCAGCCGGATACACAGCTCGAACAAACTAAAGCAAATAACACTTTATAAACACTACAATACCACCACAAGTAAACACTACAATACCACCATAAGTAAACAATACAATACCACCATAAGTAAACACTACAATACCACCACAAATAAACACTACAATACCACCATAAGTAAACACTACAATACCACCACAAGCAAACACTACAATACCACCATAAGTAAACACTACAATACCAATATAAGTAAACACTACAATACCACCATAAATAAACACTACAATACCACCATATGTAAATACTACAATACCACCACAAGTAAACACTACAATACCACCATAAGTAAACAATACAATACCACCATAAGTAAACACTACAATACCACCACAAATAAACACTACAATACCACCATAAGTAAACACTACAATACCACCACAAG
>NW_024713220.1:7500-21800 GCF_018991925.1 Homarus americanus | reverse complement strand
CTGAGTGTGCTTCGTTCGGTTACGTATTGCTCTGTCACTAACTGCATCTATCTAACAGCTTCTGTCCCAACGTCCGCAGACATTACTATTTTTTGAACTTGGCTCTCTCTCAGTCATTCTTGCATATATATAAATTGTAATCCAACTTTTTCTGCTTCTGTGCTTTTCACTTAACTCTGTCTCCAACTTTTTCTTACATTTTCTTAGCTTTCTCCTGTTTATACATCACCTCTTACACGTCTCCCTAACTTTCTCTCTCTCTCACACGTCCCTTTCTTCTAATTTCCATTTATCTTTCACCTCTTATTTGTCCTATGCTTTCTCCTGTGCTTTCCCAAACTTATCTATGTTTAGCTTTCTTCCAGCATTCATGTGTCCCAGCTTTCTCCCACATCTATATTTAGCTTTCGTGATAATTTCTGCAAACGCTAAGAACAATTGTGTAAATTATTTGCATCATTTACCATTCATTCAGCTTGGCTTCCATAGCAAAAACAAGTTATGTCAATCTCCTGTTATGTCATAGCTTTTCACTTACTGTAATTTTCTTTCTTATCATGTCTTTTCCCCCTCTTTTCTTTTACCCAACCAACCTGTTTATTTTCCTTCGCCTGTGTCCCTTGTTATACTTCCCATTTACCTAACCACCTGTCTGTTTTCCTCCCGCGTCTGTATGTCTTAGCTTGCAGTATTTACATAATTTGCATATTTTAGCTTTTTGCATCTTTACATTTTGCCTCTTGGTTATAACTCATCCTCTTTTACTCATTACACTAATTTACATTCCCTATGTAAATTTTTTCATCATCCTTGACTTAGCTGTTTGCGTCTATCTTTTCTTAGCTTTTGCGTCTGTCTTTGCTTTTGCGTCTATTGAGTGTTAGCATTTGTGTCTTATTTTAACTTTTGCTTTCGTGCCTCTAACATCTTAGTTTTTTTAACGCCTCTCTTTTTCTAAAATATTTATGTACTTTCTATTAATAATCCTTAACCTTGTCGTTGTCATTAATATCTCATGATATCTAAAATGTTCCTTACTTTCTCCTACTTTCTATCCTCCTTTCTTTATCTTTCTATAGCTTTCTCTAGCCTCTTTTTGCTTTTCTTAAATTCTTCCCCTTTCTCTTCTATCTATTACAACTTTCTCCAGTATCTATATTTGAGCTATTTTCTGCATGCTACGTCTCTTTCTCCAGGCTTTCTCCTCCAGCTCACTTGTAATATGCCTACTACATTTTCTGTTTTGTATCTCTACACTCTAAAACTTTCTTTTGCTGCATATGTGTGACTCTCACCTGTCTAACTTTCTCCTTTGCCTGTCGTAGATCCTCCCCCAACCTTTCTCCTATCTTTTTCTCTTTCTCTTGGCTTTCCTTAGAGAATCACCGCTCAGCCTGGCCTGCTCGCCACAGCTACCAAAACCAACGTCCTTCATCCCGGTAATTTTGTAATACCAACTAAATGTTCTCGCTTTCCACCCCAACGGCTAAAACTGCGCTTTTGACTCTGCGTCTAATACAGTAAAAACCTCGATATAACAGACTTTCATCTCCAGAAGTTCGTTAAATAGAAAGGCAACTTTCTTTCGACTAAGCACGTCTACTTTGTGCGTCAACGAACCTTCTTTCTAAACACATAGTTTTGACTTGCGTATCAGAGCCAACGTCACCGCCTTCACTGTACCTGTGAAGTGTTAGTAAGGTTTCTAAGACCACCTGTACTTAAAAAACACGGCGAACAATTTTGACGTGAAATCGATGTAATGAAAATATATATAGATGTATGAATATGTATATATACCAAAAGCAATCATGGTAACCAGTCTGATCTACCGCAAACGTGCTTCCAAAAAAGCCAGCCAGCATACGTGTAAAAAGTGGCTTTTCTGTGCGGCAGGTAAAAACAGATGCTAAAAAATCGGCTTTACTGGCAAAAAAATATCCGGGTAAGATAATAGTGATGGTAAGAGCAACCTCTGACCCCTAGCACTCACTCACCTGGAGCAGCTCGGCAGACAGTACCACAGCTAACCTGAACCTCTCAAAGCCGATGAAGGCAACAGATCGACCACATTGCGCTCGCTTATGGCGATGCCAAGTACAACCTCATGAAAAAGCATTCCGAGCAACTGATCATGTAAACCGGCGTCTAAAAGTAAAGAGTAAGAGGAGTGAGAGTGAGGGTGGTGTGGAATTGTATAAGAGAGTACTTACCCTTGTGGTACGTAATGTGTTAGTCGCCCACCCACTCGCCCGCCTGCACGCCTACACGCTCACACACTCCCTGTGTCTCCTCTTCCACACCTCACATTTTCGTCGTCATCCTTCTCTCTCTCTCTCCCTGTCTCCCTTTCCTCCTCCTCTTCTTCCTCTTTGTTTGACATTAGCTTTTGGTAGGCGAATATTCTCTCTTCTCTTCTTTATTTATAGGTTGGTAGGCTGCATGCACTGATTCTGTTCCAAGCTTGTGTGGCTGTTAATCACTTCGTCAGTGATGCTTCAGGCCAGCACCATCCCATTTCTGCCACTGATAGCTACATCGTGTCATGCCAGCAACACATCAGCTGACATCTCTGCAATGTGGCCAGTTCGCCAGGTAGCGTGTTCTCCGGGCGCGTCTCCTTATGCTGGTGATGTCATGCTCTTCCTTCGCCAACGTGTGATTTCTTGCTCCATCAGCTGCGCCTGACTTCTTCACGCCAACTCAACAGCTGTGGCGACTGTCACACCCCACTAAGGAGTTTCTGGTCGCCTCTTGTAATGATTCCCCGACCGGAAACCGTAGCAGGCAGGCTGGCGACGTTGCTGGCGTCATCTCGTCTGCTGCGTTATCCGACTCCCTTCTCGCGCTCAAAACATCTCTTCAACCGCCCTTCCGCTGTTGAGAGAAATTCCGCGGCGTCCTCCGAGTCTTTTCCGCTTTTATAACAAGCTTTCTCTGTCTCTTTGATACCGTAAAACTCCCGTGAAGTATTTAATCCCCCGCAAGTAATGTTAGGAAGCGTGAGGTCACAGGGCGGCGTAGTTTCACCAACGGTGAGACGACGAAAGTCACGCTGGCTGCGTCGGTCGCCTGGAGTCAGCCAGCGCTGGCTCATGCAGAATTGTGCGTCGTGATCCAGAAGGAGCACATTGACCCAGCCGCCGCCCTGCCACACAGATGTCACAATGATCACCGCCACAAATTGATTCAGCTTTAATTCAGAAAACCCGCTAGTGGTTCCAGTTCTGGCAAAACGCGAAACAGATAAAATCGCTAAATGTCAAGCGACAATTTTTCTACATTATTTTTTGTTTTTGTGAACTTCAAACGAAACTTTCATTGTATATTTTCACGCAAAAATTTTGCTAAACCACAATAATCATGCATAAAAATAGATAAATAACAGGAACTTCCGTCGTTGAAGAACAGTTAAAAAAATATCTGGTTTTGTTCCCGCTTATTGCAGAATCGCCATCAAAAGATATAATGCCACACGAACTTATGAAAATAGCCGTAGGTGCAGAAACCATGATGGTGTTTCTTCCGGTCGGCAGGCTTACAATGGAAAATGCTTACCGTGCAGTTCTGTATCTCAGCTTCCATGTAGCGTCGTTCCTCATTTAACAGTTTTTTCTCACTCCCAGCGAAAAGAGAACTGGCTTTGAACCACAGTTTTTCTGGCAGTAATCATTTCAGCAATTTCGTGTAAAAATCTTCTCCAGAAAGTTAAAACTCTCTTTCAAGAACATTAGCAAAACGCACCAGAAACGTGGCTTGTGAACAGGTTGCTGCTGAGTGTTGTTGACATCTCGTGCAGTAGTAGCCCCGCAAAAACCTGCTGTAGAGACTCCCAGCACTTGTGTCTTGAGCTTCCACCAGCGTCTCGGGAGGCTTCAGGCTGCTTCACGGGAGACGAGAGGCGATGCCTGGGAGGCTTCTCGGCGACCTGTAGCAGCTTCAACGACTGATGCTGAAGAGGAGGAGGCGCAGAGGCCAGGTCAGCGTGTGCCGTGTGTTGCGAGGTCGATGGGCCCATGTACATACTGGCAGGCAGCATTGCCCAAGAAATTTGCTGCAAAACTTCGCCATTATTGCATCTCCCGCCATACACCTCGCCATTTTACTTGTGTTTCAGATACCGTTTGTCTCCGTGAAAACTCCATCCTTTCATTCGGAAGTGTAGAACCCCTTCAATCCTGCAACAATTTGAAATTTGTTTAAAAGATGAAATAAATGGTAGTGTCAAGGCCAAAAAAGCGAAGTAAATAAATATGAAAATTCCAGGCTTAAGGGCCAGTGCAAGTACGCCAGTAAAGAATTTGCTTGACACCTGCGCAAAGGCAACAGATCGAACCTCCCCAGCCTCACTCACGCTCACACACACTTCTCTCTATCTCTCTTCTTTTGTCTCTCTCCTCTCTCAAATTCTCTCTTCATTCCCCTTTTCTTCTTCTTTTATCTTCTTTTTCTTTTTGGTATTTTTCCTACCCTTTTCTTGTTGTTTTCTTGTTTTGTTGTTTGTTTATCCTCTTCTTCTTCTTTTTCTTATTTCTGAAGTTTCTCACTTTTTTCTCTCTTTTACACTTTCTGTCACTACTCTCTCTTTCTCTATTACAGCATCCGTCGGTATTACCTGCCCCCCCTCTCTCTCTCTCTCTTTCTCTACACCTTATCAGCTTGTGTTCTTCTTTCACCATACTTTTCTTTGAAAACTCTCTCTATATTGCCTCTAGGTACTTTCTTTCTCTATATTTCTCTTTATCTCTCTCTCTATCTTTATCTCCCCTTCTCTTTTTATTTGTCTTTTCTTCCCTTGTTTTTCTCTTTTCATTTTTCACACTCTTGGCATCTTATTTTCTTGTATTTCTGTCTCTGTCTCGTCTGTCTGTCTGTCTGTCTCTCTCTCTGTCTCTCTCTGTCTCTCTCTTTTTGTTTCTCTTTTTTCTGTCTCTCTCTTTGTGACTATTCATACTTTTAATAACACAAAGGCACATTCCCACACAAACACAGAGACTAAACACACACACACACACACACACACACACACACACACACACACACACACACACTCTCTCTCTCTCTCTTTTTTCTCTCTCTCTCATACACATTAGCCTTTATTTTCTCTCTCGTTTTCACTTTTTTTCTTATTTCAACAGACACACAAGTTCCCCTTCCTCCACACACACACACACACCCCCCAATATACGTCCCCCCCACACACACACGCTTCCCCCCACACACGCCTCCTAAACATACGTCCCCCCATTGCCCCACCACACGCCCCACCCATTGTCCCCACCCATCGCCCCCCACCCACACGCCCCCCACCCACACGCCCACCCACCCACACGGCACACACCCACACGGGCACACACGCTTCCCCAACACACCTCCCCCACACACACGCTTCCTCCCCACACACACACACACACACACACACCTCCACACACATGCTTCCCCCCACACACACATCAGCCACCCCTCTCCCCACACACACACAGCTTTCCTCCACACACACGCCACCTCCCCCCACACACGTCCCCCACACATCTGCCCCTCACCCATACGCCCTCCACCCACATCGCCCCCACACCTGCCCCCCCACACACTCTGCCCCCCACACACTCTGCCCCCCCACACACCTGTCCTCCCACACACTCTGCCCCCACACACTCTGTCCTCCCCACACCTCCCCCCACACACTCGCCCCACACACCTGCCTCCTACACACTGTCTCCCCACACACTGCCTCCCCAACGACCTGCTCCCCACACACCTGCCCCCCACACACCCCTGCCCCCACACAAACACACCTCCCCCACACACACACACACGCTCCTCCCCACACACACCTCCCCACACGTTCCCCCACACACACGCCCCCACACACACACGCTTCCCCCACACACGCCTCTCCCCACCACACACACCCCCCCACACACACTCCCCCCTCACACATCTCCCCCCACATACCCCTCACAACACATTTCCTCCCCCAACACACGTTTCCCCCACAACACACGCTCCCCCACACACACATCGCCCCCCACACGCTTCCCCCACACACCTTCCCCCCCCCCCCACCACCTTCCCCCCCCACACACACACTCTTCCCTCCCCCCCACCACTCTCCCCCCCCCCACACACACACATCGCTTCCCCCACCCCACACACCATCAGCTTCCCCACCACACACACGCTTCCCCCCCCCCACACACACACACGCCCCCCCCCCCACACACACACGCTTCCCCACACACGCCTCCCCCACACACACACGCCCCCCCCCCCACTCCACACCTTCCCCCCCCCCCACACACACACACTTCTCCCCCCCACACACTCTCCCCCACACACACACACACAACGCTTCCCCCACACACCGCTTCTCCCCCCACACATCGCCCTCCCCCATACACACATTCCCCCATCACACACACCCCCCCACACACACCCCCCCCACCACACACACCCCCCCCACCACACCCCCCACCACACACACCCCCCCACACACACCCCCACCACACACCCCCCCACCACACACACACACCTCCCCCCCCACCACACACACCCCCCCCCACACACACCTCCCCCACCACACACACCCCCCACACACACGCTTCCCCCACACACACGCTCCCCACACACACACGCTCCCCCACACACACACACTTCCCCACACGCTTCACACACCTGCTCCCCCCACACACACACACACGCCCCCCACCCACACACACACACCCACCCCACACACACACACACACTCACACACGCACCATACACACACACACACACCCCCACACACACCCCCACACACACACATCCACACACACACACACACATATGCTCCCCTCCCCACACACACACACACCCCCCCACACACTGTACCCCCACACACGTCCCACACACACACACACACCACACACACACCTCCACACTACACACACACACACACACACACACCTCCACATATACACACACACACCTCCACCAATTACACACACACACACACACACCCCCACCAATATACACACATACACTCCACCCCACACACACACACACACACACACACACACACACACACACACACACACACACACACAGATCTCACCTCTGTCTGTTTGTTTGTGTTTGTCTTGTTTGTCTGTTTGTTCTGGTCTGTTTATGTTTTGTCTGTTTGTGTCTGTCTGTTTGTCTGTTTGTTCTGTGTCTGTCTGTCTGTGTCTGTTTGTCTTTGTGTCTGTGTCTGTTTTTATGTGTCTGTTTTGTGTCTTTTGTTTACTCTCTCTCTTTCTCTTTCTTGCTCTCAAACAAACGACCTTACACTTCGCTCCATCACTGCCAGGTACAGTGTGTCCACCCATAGTACTCCCACCCCTTGTGTTGCTTTCTCCCACCCATTGCTAAATTAACCCATTCTTCACTTTTACTTTCCCTTTGCTTTCTCTCCCTGTTGCAAATTTTTTTACTCTATCTTCATTTTTATTTTATTTTTCTTCCCACACGTTGCAAATCTATCTTTTTTTTTTTTTACTTTCATTTTGCTTTCACGTTGCAATTTCTCCTTCTTTTCATTTTACTTTCTGTTTGCTTTTTCTCCTTTATGTTTATTTCTCTTCTCTTTTTCTTTTTTCTATTTTATTATATATTTTTATTTAATCCTTTCTTTCTACTTCTCTCTCCTCGTTTCCTTTTCATCATTCTCTTTCTCCTTCCGTTTTCTCTTTCTCGTATCCTTTCCTTTCACTTTTCTCTCTCTTTCCTTCATTTCTCATTATTTTCATACTTTCCTGGTTATTTCTTTCTTTACAAATAATTATCCCTCACTTTCACCCTTTCTTTTTTTTACTTTCTCCCTCTCTTTCTTTCTTTCCCTCTCTTCTATCCTTTAAACACATTACACAATTGACCTTTTTATTTCACACTATTCCTTCTTTCAAATCTCTTACTCTTTTTTCTACACACACACACACACACACACTCTCTCTCTCTCTCTCTTTACTTTCTAATTTCCTAGTGCTATATCTATTCTCATGGTCCTATTTTTCTTTCTTTCTTTCTTTCTTTCTTTCTTTCTTTTCTTTTCTTCTTTTGTTCTTTGTTTTAATTTGTGCCATTATTTGTTTCATCCATGTGTCTCTTCTGTCTGTCTGTCTGTATGTCTGTCTGTGTCTGTCTATTAGTCTGTCTTTTTGTCTATTAGTCTGCCTGTCTGTTTGTCTTTCATTGTTTATCATTTTTCTCTTCATTCTATCTCTCTCTCTCTCACTCATAATCTTTCTTATTTCCTGTTTGTTTTGTCTCCTTTCTTTCTCCTACTGCCCTTCTCCCCTCCCTCCCCAAACTCTTTCCTCATTTTCTCCCTCCCTTTCCCTTTCCCTTTCCTCCCTCATTCCTTTTTCCATTTATCCCTTTCCACTTTCCTCCCAGCTTTGTCTCCTCTTTCTCCCTCCCTCCCTCCCTCCCTCCTCCCCTCAATCCCTCTCTCCCTTCTCCCCCTCTCCTCCCATCTTCCTCTTATCTTCTCTCCCTCTCTCCTCCCCTCCCTTTCTTTCTCTATGTTTTCTCTGTCCCTTTACTCTCTCTCTCTTTCGTTTATCCTTTCTACCTTTCATCAAGTCCCCAATATTTACACTTTTACCTTTCCCCTTGTGCTTTCACCTCTATTCTATCCTCCAGTCTTCCCATCCCTTCCCTTCCCCTCATTACTCTCCTCCCTCCTGTTCCACTTTCTTTCTCTTCTTCCTCTACTTTAACCCTTTCTCTCTCTGTCTCATTCCTTTCATTTCTTTTCCTTTCTATCGTCCTTTGTCTTTTACCCCCTCCTTCTTCCTTTCTCCTCCTGTCCCTCATCTTTATCCACTTCTTCTCTTTCTCTCTCTCCTCCCCTTCTCTTCTTTCCTTTCCTTATGCTTTACTTTCTGCCTTTCTTGTCTTTATTATATATATATATATATATATATATATATATATATATATATATATATATATATATATATATCGATAAATCACGAAAAAGCGAAACACCTTAGCTTTCGTCTTTATTCAAGACATCTTCAGCAACTGGATTACATGAGAGAAACATATACAGGCCTTAAACATGAGGTCAGGTCATGATTTATGTCACTAATCCCCACACCAACACACACGTGGAGCTTGAGAGGGGTGACGTGACTAGTCAGGTCAGGTCAAAAATAAAGAACCCACTAAATAACTATCATACATCTAGATCAAAGGTTTTTTCCAAGCATTTTCAACCTTGAGCCGCCGACAAATAATTTGTATCCATTGTGTCCATGTAATCCGGTGCCTCTGAAGATGTCTTGAATAAAACAGCTAAGGTACTCATTTGTTTCCCTTTTTCATGTGATTTATCCAAGAATTAATTTTATCCACGTTTTCATTGTGGATCTGCATGAATATATATATATATATATGTATATATATATATATATATATATATATATATATATATATATATATATATATATATATTATCATTCCCTCTCCTTCTCCCTCTCCCTTCTATACCTTCTCCTTTCTCTTGCTCTCCTTTTCCCTTCTCAATCTCCCTCTCCCCTTATCCTCTCCCTCTCCCATATCCTCTCCCTCTCCCTTATCCTCTCTCTCTCTCTCTCTCTCTCTCTCTCTCTCTCTCTCTCTCTCTCTCTCTCTCTCTCTCTCTCTCTCTCTCTCTCTCTCTCTCTCTCTCTCTCTCTCTCTCTCTCTCTCCCCTCCTTCTTAGTCCTTAATGTAAAACAACAGAGTACCTTGGCCGTAATTTATCATTGGCCAGATCTTTATGTAGGCAGCCACTTTTACTACTACCTATAGTGCCCTTTATAGTCTCCGCTCTCACTCTAGTCTGTGTGTGTGTGTGTGTGTGTTTGTGTGTGTGTGTGTGTGAGTCTGTGTTGTGTGTGTGTGTGTTGTGTGTGTGTGTCTTATTGTGTGTCTGTGTGTGTGTGTCTGTGTGTGTGTGTGTCTCTGTGTGTGTGTGTGTGTGTGTCTGTGTGTGTGTGTGTGTGTGTGTGTGTGTGTGTGTGTGTGTGTGTGTGTGTGTGTGTGTGTGTGTGTGTGTGTGTGTGTGTGTGTGTGTGTGTGTGTGTGGTGTGTGTGTGTGTCTGTGTGTGTGTGTGTGTGTGTGTGTTCGTTATCTCTCACTAAGGAAGATATAAAAATGGTTTTTCACTCAGTCAATATATCTCTCTCTGCTGTTTTTGGTTGTTTTATTAAGGTATGTCTGGGAATCTTGGATTATTTGAATGCCAATAACTTTACCTGTTGCTTCTAGTATCTCTCTCTCTCTCTCTCTCTCTCTCTCTCTCTCTCTCTCTCTCTCTCTCTCTCTCTCTCTCTCTCTCTCTCTCTCTCTCTCTTTTTTCTTTCTTTCTTCTCTCCATCACTGCATGTCTGTTTCTTTTTCTCTATGTTTTTCTCTTCTCTTTCTTCTCTGCTTCTGTCTGTCTGTTTCTCTGTGTCTATCTCTGTCTCCCTGTCTCTATGTCCATGTCTCTGTCTCCGCCTGTCTCTCTGTCTCTCTCGTCTCTCTATTTCCCGTTTTCTATGGCAGGTTTTTATATGGGTATACTACAGTGACCTCGTTGGTTGTACTCATTGTTATCTTCTTCCTATTGGTGGATGCATTTGTTATCTTACTGCTTATTGGTGGGCATGTTTATACTCTTGTTTTCTAGTAGTTGTCTAGTTTATCTGGTAGTATGTGGTAGAAGATGGGAGTTGGTCATGGTGGAAGTGGAAATAGTAGTGGGGGGGAAAATAATATGAATGGTGTGGAATGAAGACTGGGGAAGCTTGATGTGGAATAGGAGAACAAAGGCTGAAAATAAATGTGTGTGAAATAAAAATGTAAGAAAGTGGGAATGGTAAGACACCTCACCTGAATATAATCTACTTGACTTCCACGAATCCCAAAAGTCGAAAATGGAAGAAAAATATTTAGCACTGAATTTAAAGGTAATATAATGGGTGAGACATATTGTAGTTAGTTAATGGGTGAGACATATTGTTGTTAGTTAATATAATGGGTGAGACATATTGTAGTTAGTTAAACGGTGAGACATATTGCAGTTAGTTAATGGGTGAGAACATATTGTTGTTAGTTAATGGTGAGACATATTGTAGTTAGTTAATATAATGGGTGAGACATATGTTGGGTTAGTTGATATAATGGGTGAGACATATTGTTGAAAGTTAATGGGTGAGACATATTGTTGAGGGTTAATGGGTGAGACATATTGTAGTTAGTTGATATAATGGGTGAGACATATTGTAGTTAGTTGATATAATGGGTGAGACATATTGTTGAAAGTTAATGGGAAACATTGCAGTTAGTTAATGGGTGAGACATATTGTTTGTTAGTTAATATAATGGGTGAGACATATTGTAGTTAGTTAATATAATGGGTGAGACATATTGTGGTTAGTTGATATAATGGGTGAGACATTGTTGAAAGTTAATGGGTGAGACATATTCTTGAAAGTTAATGGGTGAGACATATTGTTGTTAGTTAATATAATGGGTGAGACATATTGTAGTTAGTTGATATAATGGGTGAGACATATTGTTGAAAGTTAATGGGTGGAACATATTGTTGGTTAATGGGTGAGACATATTGTTGTTAGTTAATATAATAGGTGAGACATATTGTAGTTAGTTAATATAATGGGTGAGACATATTGTGGTTAGTTGATATAATGGGTGAGACATTGTTGAAGGATGTGGTGAGACATATTGCGGTTAGTTAATGGGTTATTGTTGGTGTTAATATAATGGGTGAACATATTGTTTTGTTAATTAATGTAGATTGAACATATTGTTTTTAGTTAATATAATGGGTGAGGACATATTGTAGTTGGTTAATATAATGGGTGAGACATATTGTAGTTAGTTGATATAATGGAGACATGTGTGGTTAGTAAATATAATGGGTGAGACATATTGTAGTTAGTTAATATAATGGGAGACATTGTTGAAAGTTAATAGGTGAGACATATTGTTGTTAGTTAATGGGTGAGATATATTGATTGGTTAATAATAATGGAGACATATTGTGGTTAGTTAATGAGGGAGACATATTGTAGTTGGTTAATGGGAGACATATTGTTGGTTAATGGGGACATATTGTGGTTAGTTAATATAATGGGGAACATATTTGTTGTTGGTTAATGGGTGAGACATATTGTGGTTAGTTAATATAATAGGGGAGACATATTGTTGTTGGTTAATGGGTGAGACATGTTGTGGTTGGTTAATGGGTGAACATTGTGGTTAGTTAATGGGGACATATTGTTGGTTAATGGGTGAGACATTGTTGTTGGTTAATGGGAGACATATTGGATTAGTTAATGGGTGAGACATATTGATGTTAGTTAATGGGGAACATTGTAGTTGTTAATGGGTGAGACATTGTTGTTAGTTAATGGAGACATATTGTAGTTAGTTAATGGGTGAGACATATTGATGTTAGTTAATGGGGAGACATTGTGGTTAGTTAATGGGTGAGACATATTGTAGTTAGTTAATGGGTGGGACATATTGTAGTTAGTTAATGGGTGAGACATATTGTTGTTAGTTAATGGGGACATATTGTAGTTGGTTAATGGGGTGGCTATTGTAGTTAGTTAATGGGGAGACATATTGTTGGTTAATGGGTGAGACATTGTTGTTAGTTAATGGGGAGACATATTGTAGGTTAGTTAATGGGTGAGACATATTGTAGTTAGTTAATGGGGAGACATATTGTTGTTGGTTAATGGGTGAGACATATTGTAGTTAGTTAATGGGTGAACATGTTGTAGTTAGTTAATGGAACATATTGTTGGTTAATGGGTGAGACATTGTTGTGTTAGTTAATGGAGCATATTGTAGTTAGTTAATGGGTGAGACATATTGATGTTAGTTAATGGGAGACAGTAGTTAGTTAATGGGTGAGACATTGTTGTTGGTTAATGGGAGACATATTGTAGTTAGTTAATGGGTGAGACATATTGATGTTAGTTAATGGGAGACATTGTAGTTGGTTAATGGGTGAGACATATTGTAGTTGGTTAATGGGTGAGACATATGTGGTTAGTTAATGGGTGAGACATATTGTTGTTGGTTAATGGGGAGACATATTGGAGTTAGTTGTGGGAGACATATTGTGGTTGGTTAATGGGGAGACATATTGTTGGTAGTTAATGGGGGAGACATATTGCAGTTAGTTAATGAGGGAGACATGTTGTAGTTAGTTAATGGAGACATATTGTTGTTAATTGTGGGGAGACATATGCAGTTAGTTAATGAGAACATATTGTTGTTGTTAGTTAATAGGAGACATATTGTAGTTAGTTAGTGAGAACATATTGTAGTTGGTTAATGGGGAGACATATTGTTGTTAATTAATGAGGGAGACATATTGCAGTTAGTTAATGAGGAGACATATTGTAGTTAGTTAATGGGGAGACATATTGTTGTTAATTAATGGGGAGACATATTGCAGTTAGTTAATGAGGAGACATATTGTAGTTGGTTAATGGGGAGACATATTGTTGTTAGTTAATGGGGGACATGTTGCAGTTAGTTAATGAGGGAGACATATTGTAGTTAGTTAATGGGAGACATATTGTTGTTAATTAATGAGGAGACATATTGTAGTTGGTTAATGAGGGAGACATATTGTAGTTAGTTAATGGATGTGACATAAATAGTTAATGAGGGAACATTTGTAGTTAGTTAATGGATGAACATATTGTTGGTTATGAGGGAGACATATTGTAGTTAGTTAATGTGGAGACATATTGTAGTTAGTTAATGGATGTGACATAAATAGTTAATGAGGAGACATATTGTAGTTAGTTAATGAGGAACATATTGTAGTTAGTTAATTGGGGAGACATATTGTTGGTTAATGGGTGAGACATATTGTTGTTGGTTAATGGAGACATATTGTAGTTAGTTAATGGAGACATGTAGTTAGTTAATGGGAGACATATTGTAGTTACTTAATGGGTGAGACATATTGTTGTTAGTTAATGGGTGAGACATATTACTGTTAGTTAATGGGGAGACATATTGTAGTTAGTTAATGAGGGAACATATTGTTGTTAGTTAATGGGTGAGACATGTTGTTAGTTAATGGGTGAACATATTTGTTAGTTAATGGGTGAGACATATTGTTGCTAGTTAATGGGTGAGACATATTACTGTTAGTTAATGGGAGACATATGTAGTTAGTTAATAGGGAGACATATTGTTGTTAGTTAATGGGTGAGACATGTTTGTTAGTTAATGGGTGGAACATATTGTTGTTAGT
>NW_024713220.1:0-2500 GCF_018991925.1 Homarus americanus | reverse complement strand
GGAGAAGGCAGGGTCAGGAAGGAGAGTAAGGGCAAGGGGTCAGTGGGGCAGGGGAAGTGTAGGCCAGGGTGGGTGGAAAGGGGTGGGGGCGGCAGGTCAGGGGGTGCAGGGCAAGGGGGGGCAAGGGGTCAGGGGGTGGCAGGGGTCAGGAGGTGCAATGAGTTAGGGTAAGGGTCAGTGGGTGGCAGGGGCAGAGGGTGGCAAGGGTCAGGGGTGACAAAGGTTCAGGGCAGTGGGGGGCTTTATGACCGTTGTGGCAATTTCGGGATTGCTGGACCACACACACACACACACACACACACACACACACACACACACACACACACACACACACACACACACACACCTATATATATTTTCCCCCTTTTTGTTTTGCGTGGATTTGAGGAATTAAATTTCAGAGTAACGTACGATATCATGGAAGTGGAAGGGGGTGGGTGGAGAAAGAGTGATGTTAAGTAGGAGGGAGGAGGGTATGGGACTGGGGAGATAGGAGAAGGGGAGAGGGGAGGTTAGCGAAGGAAGGGGAAGGAGGAGGTTGGGCGGGAAGTTGGATGAGAGGGGGCGAGAGGGGAGGTTGAGCAGGAAGTTGATGAGAGGGGGCGAGAGGAGGTGGAGGGAAGTTGATGAGAGGAGGGAGAGGGAAGGTGAGTGGAAGTTGATGAGAGGGGGCGAGGAGGGGAGGAGCGGGAAGTTGATGAGAGGGGCGAGAGGGGGAGGAGAGGAGGGGGAAAAGGTGGGGAGCTTGATGAGAGGGGGGGGTGGGTAAGGGGGGTAGAGGAGGGAAAGGTGGGGGAGGGGGAGGTGTGGGGCGGGAAGGGTTCGGTGGTTAGGTTTTGTGGGAGAGGGAAGGGTCTTGTGTGTGTGTGTGTGTGTGTGTGTGTGTGTGAGGAGAGAATTGTGTTTTACTTAATTAGTTGGAATTAGGAGAGAGAGAGAGAGAGAGAGAGAGAGAGAGAGAGAGAGAGGGTAAAGGAAAACAGAAAGGCAGCAAGAGAGATAAAGGAAAGAGAGGAAGGAAGGAAAGGAGAGGAAAAAATGAGCGAAAAGAGATACATGCATAGAGAAACAGGAGAAAAATGAGACAGAGAGATGATAAAAAGAGAGAGAGAGAGAGAGATAGAGAGAGAAAGAGAGAATTAATATGACAGAGACACATTATCTCTCTCACACATATAATTCCTTATACTTTCTCCCTTATTCTTTTCTACCTTCTATTTTTTACCTCTCATCCACTTCCCTCCTCCCTCTCATACACACACTCATTCGTACGCAATTTTGGCAGTCCACCTCAGTGACTGCCCTGCCTACTGTTTTCGTGTCTAAGCACGCAAATCTACACTTAAGTTTGAATTATGCGTGCGTTTGTCTGACTAGTAAATTTGCACATAAAGAGAGTGAAGTGTGTGTAGAAATAGTTACAATGGACTCAGAAACGGAAATATACGAACAAGAGGTGGTGGGGTGGTGGTAGGGGTGTGTGGGTAGTGGGTGTGGTAGTGGGTGGGGGTGGTGGTGGGTGTGGTGGTGGTGTGTAATGGGTGTGGTAGTGGGTGTGGTAGTGGGTGTGGGTGATGGTGGGTAGTGTGTGGTGTGTGGGTGGAGTGGGTGTGGGTGGTAGTGTGGGTAGTGTGTAGTGGTGTGGTGAGGTGTGGTGGAGTGGTGTGGAGGTGGTAGGTAGGTAGTGTGGTAGGGTGTGGTGGGTGTGATAGTGGGTGTAGTAGGTGTGATGGATAGTGTTTGTGGTAGGTGTAGTGAGGGTGTGGTCAGTGGGGTAGTTGTGGGTAGTAGATGTTTTAATAGTAGCCAGTAGTAGTTGTAGTAGATGTGTTAGTAGCTGTAGGTTAGGTAGTAGATGTTTTAGTAGTAGCTAGAAGTTGTGGTAGTGGGTGTGTTAGTAACTATAGGGTAGTTGGTGGTAGTAGGTGTGCTAGTAGCTGTAGTGGTAGTTGTAGTAGGTGGGTAGTGGTAGTGTGTAATGGGTGGGTGTGGTAGTGGTGTGGTAGTGGGTGTGGTGATAGGTGTGGTAGTAGGTGATGATAGTGGTTTGGTAGTAGGTGTGGGTAGTAGGTGTGTAGTGGGTGTGTGTGTAGTTGTGGTAGTAGATGTTTTAGTAGTAGCTGTAGTAGTAGTTGTGGTAGTAGATGTGTTAGTAGTCTGGTAGTAGTTGTGGTAGTAGATGTTTTAGTAGTTGTGGTAGTAGGGTTGTGGTAGTGGGTGTGTTAGTAGCCATAGTGGTAGTTGTGTAGCAGTTAGTAGCTGTAGTGGTAGTTGTGGTAGTAGGTGTGCTAGTAGGCTATAGTGGTAGTGTTGTGGTAGGGTGTGCTAGTAGCTATAGTGGTGAAGTTGTGTAGTAGGTGTCCCATAGCTATATATGTAATTAGTAGTAGGTGTCCTAGTAGCTATAGGTGGTAGTTGTGGTAGTAGGAAGGAGTCATAGTGGTGTTGTGGTAGAAAAGGAAGAGCAGCAATAATGCAATCGAACGAAGGCCAATACCGA
>NW_024713219.1:0-17202 GCF_018991925.1 Homarus americanus | reverse complement strand
TACGTGGCATAGTACATGATGGTATTAAGTTCTTTTCTTTATCTCAAGGGTAAAATATATCGTAGGAGCCTCTGGGAATCCACCTAGGTGTCTTAAAGTATAATGAACGTTAGAGACCCGGAGATAAAGGTCAAATGTATCTTATGATCCTTTGAGAATACCAGCCCAGAAGTTGATGATCTTGTCAAAACTTACTTCACCAACTCCGGCAAACTTGGCTAAGACCCCGGATCACAAAACACCGCCAGCACGAGCAATCATAAGCGCCTGGCGTTCCTATCCACCCCGCAATGACACGCTTATGAAAGTTATGCCAGGCGAACGTTCGCTCGATGACTATAGTTTCGCTCTTAAGGTGTGAACATCATCATCGCCAGGCGTTCCTCTCAACCTCGCAATTACACGTTTATGGAAGTTACGCCAGACCAACCCTCTGCCTGAGGTGACGCTCTTGAGGGTAGGAACGTGTTCTTGTGACGGCTCAGTGTTCAGTCCTTGTGACGGCTCGGTGTTAAATCCTTATTACGGCTCAGTAAGTCCATGTGACGGCTCAGTAAACCCTTGTGACGGCTCAGTAAATCCTTGTGACGACTCAGTAAATCCTTGTGACGGCTCGGTGTTAAATTCTTATTACGGCTCAGTAAGTCCATGTGACGGCTCAGTAAATCCTTGTGACGGCTCAGTAAATCCTTGTGACGGTTCGGTGTTACATTCTTATTACAGCTCAGTAAGTCCATGTGACGGCTCAGTAAATCCATGTGACGGCTCAGTAAATCCATGTGACGGCTCAGTAAATCCTTGTGACGACTCAGTAAATCCTTGTGACGGCTCGGTGTTAAATTCTTATTACGGCTCAGTAAGTCCATGTGACGGCTCAGTAAGTCCATGTGACGGCTCAGTAAGTCCATGTGACGGCTCAGTAAATCCTTATGACGACTCAGTAAAACCTTGTGACGACTCAGTAAATCCTTGTGACGGCTCGGTGTTAAATCCTCATTACGGCTCAGTAAGTCCATGTGACGGCTCAGTATGGTGGAGGTCGAGCCCCCGTTAGCAGAGATGATCAAAGGGTGAGTGAGGGCGGGGGGTGATGACCGTCCTGCTGCCTGGTGGGTCTCCAAGCAGCCGGGTGAAGGGACCAGCCAACACACCTCAAGGGGCTCCTCCTCACCCAGTTCTGCCCGGAGGTTCACAGTTGGTACAGTACCATGCTCGCTCTCTCTCTCTCTATTCTGTGTACACTTTTTAACTCCATAAATACACACTAAAAACGTCTTCATTCCTCTCACACACACACACACACACACACACACACACACACACATAACCCTAACTCATCCGTGAGATACACCCCACCCCCGGAGATACTATCAATCCCCAGAGGAAATACTGTCAATCTACCCCTTAAATATAATGTCACCCCCGAAGTAATGTCAACCTCCCGAAATACTGGCAACCTTCTCTTACCCCCGAGATTCTGCTCCCCCGAGATACTGTCCCTCCACCCCCGATTATTTTTTACGGGGATTAGCCCACCCGGGCACAGGTCACTGACCCACATCGGGGCCTGAGGGGCACAAATTTAATAATAATAATAATAATAATAATAATAATAATAATAATAATAATAATAATAATAATAATAATAATAATAAAAAACCATAAAAAATACAAAAAATGAAAAAAAGGATCAGTAGTGAGAAACAATATATGTATGTTGTGTTGTCAATAGTAAGTGAAACAATTGAGACCCTGCAATTGTGTGTAAATGAGGCAGAAAGTCAGATCAGCAACCTGGGACTTGGTCACAATTTTCGTGATGCCATATGGCAGCAGGGTCTACCATCAGACAACACATTATGCTGTCAATATCTTCCCAGGCGGTAGTACCTCCCTGTTTGATAGCTGCCTACTACCTATAATACTGTCAACCTCCCGAAATGCTGGTAACCTCCTCCTACCCCAGAGACACTGTCCACCCCCCAGACACAGACCAAACAGCAACGTAAATGCTTCATAGGATATCCGGCCATACCGAGTGTTGTTGTCTTCGCCGTCGTTTACATCAGTCACTCTCTTATGTACTCCTGTCCGTGAGTCACGAGGAACGTTGAGTACGACCCTTCAAGAGTCCTACCTGAGGGGGGAGGTTGTGATCGTATACCGTGCTGCAGTGATGGTAGGTGAGGGGGAGATGGTGAGGGGGGGAAGATGAAAAGTAGGTTGGAGAGGGGAGAAAGGGTGAGTGAGGGGAGAGGGCAAGGGAGAAGAAAATTGGAATAAGAGGCGTAAGGGGATTGTAAGGTGGTGGTAAGGGGGGGGGGGCGGTACCAATTTAAACTAGGGAATACAGTACAGGAGCCTTAAGCCCAAGACGCCATTATTATAAGAGAGAGAGAATCTGGAGCCTCGAGTCCCACATTCTATACGGAGTCCCAGATCATATCTCGAGTCGGCCTGGGAGGATGCTGGATGCCATTCCTTGACCTTAGTACGATGGATGGATGGATGGATGGATGGATGGATGGATGGATGGATGGATGGATGGATGGGTGGATGGATGGATGGATGGATGGATATTGATAGGCCGATAAAAATCTAGAGTAAAATAAATAGGTAGATATAGAATAGAGAGAGAGAGAGAGAGAGGCCACAGTTCTATTAATAGTACCTATTCCAAAAATGAACCCCAGTCTTAATGGGTTCCAGTCCTAATTGGTCCGTCTTAATGAGCCTCAACCCTCAAGGACAAGGGTGACTGTCAGAAGGTATTTTGACGTTCTGGCGTTAGAAGGCTTAACTGTCCTTTCACACACACACACACACACACACACACATATCCACACATACACATACATACACACACACACACACACACACACATATCCACACATACATATATACACACACACACACACACACACATATCCACACATACACATACATACACACACACACACACACACACAATCAATTGAATTATAAAGCAACACTCGAGAACATCTTGAAATCCTCGAGGAGTTTGAAAAGTCTCACCTCAAGCATCCGGGAAGTTTGGGAGGTGTCAGAGAGTCTTGGAGGAGTCTAGACACTTCAAAATGAGTCGAAGGGGGGGGGGGAATTCAAGAAGGTCGAGGAGTGCAAGAGTCCCAAGAGGAATTTAAGGAGTCCAAGAGTAATCTGAGGAGTGTAAGAGTCCAAAGAAAAATCTGAAGAGTCCAATAAGAAATAGGGAAAACCAGAAAGTCCAATAATAATAAAAAAAATAAAAAAATCAACTAACAAACAAATACAAACAAACAAACAACTCCCCAAAAAAGACACCAAGTGAAAACAACAAAACTCCAAAAATTAACAAACACAAACAAACAAAAAATTCCAAGAAAGACGCCAATTAGAAAACAAGAAACTCCAAAAATATCAACAAACAAAAAACTCCCCAAAAGACACCAAGCGAAAACAAAAAACTCCAAAACTCAACAAACAAAAACTCCCCAGAAGACACCAAGCGAAAACGAAAAACTCCAAAACTCCAAAAGAAAATCTGGAAGAATCACAGGACTCAGGACACTCTGCCCTAGGACTCCCGCGGGCCCTGGGAAAAAGATTAAATTTGTCCTGGAAAAGCCTGGCAGGTCAGAGGACTCCCAACACACCCGGCCACTGAGGAGAACGCCGCTACACTAGGGATGACTTGCAGGTAGTTGAGAGCTCTGTCGACTCTGGATAATCCCAAGTCTGGATATTTATAAGTCTGGATAATTATTAGTCTGGATAATCCTTAAGGACTCTGGATAATTATTAGTCTGGATAATCCTTAAGTAGTCTGGATAATTCTAAGTCTGAATAATCCAGAGTCAGGATAATCACAGGTTCTGGATAATCTCACCGGAGTCTGATTAAGTCATTTTGGATTCCCGAAATTTTTTAAACCTCCCGAAGGATTCTTAACTAAAGGATTCTTAAAACAACCGAAGGATTCATAAAACACCCGAAGGATTCATAAAACACCCGAAGGATTCATAAAACACCCGAAGGATTCATAAAACACCCGAAGGATTCATAAAAACAAAAACAAAAGGAATGACACAACTTCCCGAGAGGAGAATCTTTACTAACTCCGAAGGAACCACTCCAAAAAAAATCTCCGGGAAGGAACCTCTAAACAATCTCCCGAAGGAAACTAAAAAAAAATCCCCGAAGGAACCTCTAAAAAAAAAAAAAAAAAACTCCCGAAGGAACTAAAAAAAAAAAAATCCCGAATGAACCTCTAAAAAAAGCTCCCGAAGGAACCTCTAAACAATCTCCCGAAGGAACCTCAAAAAAAAATCTCCCGAAGGAACCTCAAAAATCTAGCACTGGTGAGAAAGTATAATGCGATCCAGGTGAGCATCAAGAGGGACCCGGGGGAGCTGAACAACCCGACCCCGACAACAGCCCCAGGAACTATCGGGCCGGGAATTGGGGGGGTGTGTAATCTCTCTCTCTCTCTCTCACTCCTGATAGACGTGGTGAGAGAGAGAGACGTATACACCTGAAGCTCACCTTACCAATTTGGCCAACTCTCTATTCGTTAGTTCTCCCAATGGCAGGAAATTTGAGAACTTCTTATGTGTCTTTCTTGAAGGTAGAGTGGATGGGCGGGTGAGAGGTAGGGTGGATGATGAGAGGTAGGGAAGTGAGAGGTAGGGAAGTGAGAGGTAAGGTGGGTGAGAGGGGGTGGAGGTAAGGTGGGTGAGAGGGGGTGGAGGTAAGGTGGGTGAGAGGGGGTGGAGGTAGGATGGGTGAGAGAGGGGGTGAGTGAGAGAGAGAGAGAGGGGTAAGTAGGAGGGTGGGAGTGGGAAGTAGGGTGGATATGAGAGAGAGAGAGAGAGGATGAACCTTCCTCCCAACACCTGTCACACACACACACACACACACTCAACCACCCACTCACTCACTCTCCCACTCACTCACTCTCCCACTCACTCCCTCTCACCCTCACTCATTTACATAAACCCTGACGTTGATATCACCCAAATTATACCCCACCTTGCATCGACTACATTACCTGCCAAGGACTACACGCTAATTAACCCCCAACAGGTGAGTTCAGGTGAGTAGAAATCATAACACAATCACTGAGGCTTTAATTACGATACACCAATGACTAGACAAAGTGTGTTATTCGTGAACTAAATAAAGAACACAGATGAACAATATTTGAACTTATTTCTGAACGAGACTAGGACCACACACACACACACACACACACACACACCCCTGGATAGCATAGTTTTACTTAATGAACAAGAGTTAAACACATGAACACACCAGAATACATATGAACATAGAAGAACACACAACACAACACAACACAACCGAACACAACACAACACTGCACTAATACACAGCTAAGGCTAATTAATTATTGCTGTGTTACCTCATAGGCAGCTCCGGGGACAAAGGTAATTGGTTCTCTGTAACTTACCATCAGCCAATTACAGCACACCTCACTACCTGGGTTCCTCCACTACATACCAGGGTTCCTCCACTACATACTAGGGTTCCTCCACTACATACCAGGGTTCCTCCACTACATACCAGGGTTCCTCCACTACATACCTGGGTTCCTCCACTACATACCAGGGTTCCTCCACTACATACCTGGGTTCTTCCACTACATACCTGGGTTCCTCCACTACATACCTGGGTTCCTCCACTACATACCAGGGTTCCTCCACTACATACCAGGGTTCCTCCACTACATACCTGGGTTCCTCCACTACATACCTGGGTTCCTCCACTACATACAGGGTTCCTCCACTACATACCAGGGTTCCTCCACTACATACCAGGGTTCCTCCACTACATACCTGGGTTCCTCCACTACATACCAGGGTTCCTCCACTACATACCTGGGTTCCTCCACTACATACCTGGGTTCCTCCACTACATACCAGGGTTCCTCCACTACATACCAGGGTTCCTCCACTACATACCAGGGTTCCTCCACTACATACCAGGGTTCTTCCACTACATACCTGGGTTCCTCCACTACATACCAGACTTTTTCACCACTTTCGATGAGAGAGAGTATAAGCCACTCTAAGACGGGTTAAAGCCTAGACTGATTCCCTCCATTATATCACTACCCCCTCCCCCTTACCCCTCCCCCTCCCCCTTACCATACAGTATATATACCACCGGCTGTGAATATACCAGACGGATATATATGATGTAATAACTGGTGGGGTATGTGTGATGTAGTAACGCAATAACGCCTACGAATATACGATGGTAATAATAGCGACGAATATACGGGTATATAGTGGGAGTATATAACAGATATATAACAGAAATATTCCAAGAACATGCAATAAACGCCAGGAATATTCCAAGGTAATACGAATATACAACAGGAATATTCCAAGGTATTACGAATATACAACAGGAATATTCCAAGTTCTACGAATATATACAACAGGAATATACCAATTATCCTAACTATCACCGCCTGAACGAGCTGGACCAACAACAACAGTATCAGCAAGGTCAGGAGAGGCGGGTGTTGGTGATTGACTTAACGCTTCCAATAATAGTGACACCAAGACACTTTATGACCGTATGAGTGTGTGCGTGTGTGTGAGCGTGTGTGTGTGTGTGTGAGCGTGTGTGTGTGAGCGTGTGTGTGTGTGCGTGTGAGTGAGTGAGTGAGAGAAACAAACATGCACACAGATAGACAAACATAGATAAAGTGTGAGAGAATTAATGAAACCCCTGACACACACACACACACACACACACACACACACACACACACACACACACACACACACACACACACACGAGGACGTTGACACTCCGGTGGGACAAAGACTTAGACAGACAGGCACTTGAGAGACACAAAGGAGGTGTATTCAGGTGTAGAGAGAGAGGTACCGAACGACACACAGGAGACATACACACAGACATACACACACACACACAGGAGACACACACACAGGAGACATACACAGAGACCAAGACAGACAGACATACACACACAGAAGCCATACACAAAGACTCAGACATACACACACACACACACACAGGAGACATACACAGACTCAGACAGACATACACACACACACAGGAGACATACACAGACTCAGACAGACATACACACACACAGGAGACATACACAAAGACTCAGACAGACATACACACACAGAAACCATACACACAGACTCAGACATACACACACACACACAGGAGACATACACAGACTCAGAAAGACAGACATACACACACACAGGAGACATACACAGACTCAGACAGACAGACATACACACACACACAGGAGACATACACACAGACACAGGCACACTCAAGACAGACACGTAAACAGACACACTCTAGACAGACACGTATACAGACACATATACACACACTCAGACATACAGACACACACTACATCCTTGACCACCGAAGGGTCAAGACGCACCTGGCGCTCCTCTCGGAGCAGCCAGGTCAACTGTTATGTTGGCCCATACCAACTCCCTCCCCTGAACCCTCCTCCCCACCGGAATATCAACAAGT
Organism: Homarus americanus; assembly: GCF_018991925.1. Classification (NCBI taxonomy): domain Eukaryota; kingdom Metazoa; phylum Arthropoda; class Malacostraca; order Decapoda; family Nephropidae; genus Homarus; species Homarus americanus. Next base: position 9,642 of record NW_024713219.1, on the reverse strand, counting down.
TCACGCCAGAAGTTACTATTTCATTTAGGAAAGAAATGGAACCAGTGTTAAACAGAAGTGAACAGTGGTGAACAGTGCTTAAGTCAGTGAGAACAACTCAACAGTAACAGTGGTACCCAAGTTGACCTTCACACAGTGAGGTCCCAGGTACCCAGTGATAACGGCCCGTGAGACCCAACTACCAGCGATGTGTTAATCCGTCTACGATAAGAAGGCCTGGAACCACACCTCACTCATATAACACCATCTGTGAGGGAATTACTACACCACGTGAGGCCCCTCATAACACCATATGTGAAGGAGTTACTACACCACGTGAGGCCCCTCATAACACCATCTGTGAGGGAATTACTACACCACCTGAGGCCCCTCATAACACCATCTGTGAGGGAATTACTACACCACGTGAGGCCCCTCATAACACAATCTGTGAGGGAATTACTACACCACGTGAGGCCCCTCATAACACCATCTGTGAGAGAATTACTACAGCACGTGAGGCCCCTCATAACACCATCTGTGAGGGAATTACTACACCACGTGAGGCCCCTCATAACACCATCTGTGGGGGAATTACTACACCACGTGAGGCCCCTCATAACACCATCTGTGAGGAATTACTACACCACGTAGAGGCCCCTCATAACACCATCTGTGAGGGGTACTACACCACATGGGGCCCCTCATAAGACCATCTGTGGGGAATTACTACACCACGTGAGGCCCCTCATAACACCATCTGTGAGGGAGTTACTACACTACGTTTTTGCTGTTCAACACCTACATTAATCTGTATGTTCACTGTATGTTCCTTTACCTTTCTCTAATGAAGGCTTTTGTTAAACCACCAATGTATGTAATAAGTCATTTATGCCCAATGTATATTTTCAGCCTTCGGGCTGCAGAACTTTTTCAATAAACCGTTAATTATTATTATTATTATTATATACACACACTCAGACATACAGACACATATACACACACTCAGACATACAGACACACATACACACACTCAAGACAGACACGTATACATACTCAGACAGACACGTATACGCAGACAGACACGTACACGCAGACAGAGAGAGACAGTCAGACAAAGAAAGAGTAATGAGCAGCAGAGAGCCGCCGACTGAGTCACAACATGTCCAAATAAAGAAACCGCGGACGTGTTGTGTAAGGCAACCCGGACTCAATTGAATTCCCCCATTCAAATTCACAGGGACGCCCGTATTGACGGCCTCCAGGGATGTGGGCGGGGAGGAGAGGGGCGGGGAGGAGAGGGGCGGGGTGGAGAGTGGAGGGTGAGGCTGAGGGCGGGAGGAGAAAGACAGGAGGAGGGCAGAATTGAGGTGGAAGGGCGAGGAGGTGGTGAGAGAAGGAGGGGGGTACAGGGGCGGTGAGGAGAGGGACGGGGTGGAGAGGGGAGGAAAGGGATGGTAAGGAGAGGGGCTGGGAGGAGAGGGGAGGGATGGGATGAGAGGGAATGAGAGGGCTGTGAGAGGAGAAAAGAGGAGATGAGAGGAGAGAAGGTGTAGGGAAGGAAGGAGGAGAGGTGGGATGAGAGTGGATAAGAGGCTTTGGAGAGGAGAGGAGGAAGGGGGGGTAAAGAGGAGAGAAGAAAAGGATTGGAGAGGGAGGAAGGGAAGACGCAAAGAAGAGAAGAGGGGAGGAGAGAAATAGGAAGAAGGACAGGAAGAGTGAGAAGGGGTGGGGCGGGGAGGAGTCAGGAAGGAGGAGAGGGGAAGGCGGAGAGAGAGAGAGAGAGAGAGAGAGGTACATTCTCAAAGGTTCCTACGATACATTATTAAATTTTCTACCAGTTCACGCCCGAAATTAAACAACTGACACAATTTACCTACGACACCACAAATCTCATTAAAAACATCGTCAAATTTACCACCGCCACCACCCCCTCCCCCCTCCTTAGTGTGAGATAATCCAACGGGCTAACTAGACACACGTTTACCATTCATTTACAAGTTACAATGGAAACACGACACAAACAAATTTTTAGCCACCGAAAGTTTGTGAATGTGGTTAGGGGTTTTACCATCAGGTCAGACAAACAGGTCGAGTTTAGGTCTTGTTTACATGTTATAAGGCCATCACTGTACCTACTCCAGTGATGTTAAGACCACCACCACCACCACAGTACTACCTCCAGTGATATTAAGACCACCACCACCACCACCACCTACCACCACCACCACCCACCCACAGTACTACCTCCAGTGATCATTAGACCACCACCACCACCACCACAATACCTCCAGTGATGTTACGACCACCACCACCACCACCACCACCACCACCACCACAGTACTTCCTTCAGTGCTGTTAAGACCAAAATACAGGCTTCTGGCTGCCTTTAATCGCACTAGGAATATAAAAACATCCCTCACACCCGAAGAACATTTATCAGTCAGATCATAAAGCCACACAGGGGAGTATTTTACACAGACACAAGTTAGAGATAATGATTTAATTCTCTTATCGCAGCAACAGTGTACACAATCCTGGCTACAAATTGCCCCCCCCCCCAGTTGGCCATCCGAGTCCAGCCACCCCACCCCCCACCAGTTGGCCATTAGAGTCCAGCCACCCCACCCCCACCAGTTGGCCATTAGAGTCTAGCCCCCACCCAGTTGGCCATCAGAGTCTAGCACCCTCCTCCCAGTTGGCCATCAGAGTCCAGCCACCCCCCGTTGGCCATCAGAGTAGACCCCCACCCCCAGTTGGCCATCAGAGTCCAGCCACCCGCCCCCCCAGTTGGCCATTAGAGTCTAGCCCCCACCAGTTGGCCATCAGAGTCCAGCCACCTCCCCAGTTGGCCATCAGAGTCCAGCCCCACCCAGTTGGCCATCAGAGTCCAGCCACCCCAGTTGGCCATTAGAGTCTAGCCCCCACCCAGTTGGCCATCAGAGTCCAGCCACCTCCCCAGTTGGCCATCAGAGTCCAGCCCCCACCCAGTTGGCCATCAGAGTCCAGCCACCCCAGTTGGCCATTAGGTCCAGCCCCCCCCAGTTGGCCATCAGGGGTCAGCCACCTCCCCCAGTTGGCCATCAGAGTCTAGCCCCACCCAGTTAGCCATCAGAGTCCAGCCACCCCCCAGTTGGCCATTAGAGTCCATCCCTCCCCCAGTTGGCCATCAGAGTCCAGTCCTCACCCCTCCAATGGCCCTACGACAGAGGCCATAACTCCCCGAATAAGCAAAAAAAATTACAGATTATCACAGTCCTCTCTCGTCTTTTTGGCCAACATCCACACACCAAGTTTCTTCCAAATCCAATTCTATTTCTTTGAGTTATCGCGTTCCCCAACACACACACACACACACACACACACACACACACACACACACCTCTACCACCACTGTTGATTTAAAAAAGCCCAGTGACGTCATCGACCCACAATTCCTCATCAACGTCATCAGTGGGTTGGATACTTATATATGAATGTATTCTGGGAATTACAAGAGCTAATCTATGGAGTTTTCCTCTCAAAACTTTGTTAAGAAGGGAGGTGGTAGGGTCTCTTCTCTCTCTCTCTCTCTCTCTCTCTCTCTCTCTCTCTCTCTCTCTCTCTCTCCAGGGTTGTATTGAGGAAAAGAGTATAGGATGGAGGGGAGGAGGGAGGAGGATAGGGAAGGAGATGTGAGAATAGGAAGACAGGGAGCAGAGTAAGGGAAGGAGAGGAGAGTAAGGAAGGGAGGGAGGAGGTAGAGGAGGAGGAGAGTAGAGAGGAGAGGAGAGTAAGGGAAGGGAGGGAGGAGGTAAGGAAGGAGGAGGGGGTGGAGTAGAGTTATGTCACTAGCACAGCGGAGGATCTCACTTCACGGTTCGTTCACCCCAGTAGTACACCTCACACCTTACACACACACACACACACACACACACACACACACACTGTACTAGACCTCTTCTCCCTCACCCCACACACCCCAGACTACATATTATACCCCTCCCCTACCTCCATCGCCCCCACCTCCCCTATCACCCCACACCTCCCCATCACCCTCACCTCCCCTATCACCCACCTCCCCCATCACTCTCACCTCTCTTATCACCTCACCCTCTCCCCATCACCTCCCTCCCCATCACCCTCACCTCCCCCACCCTCACCTCTCTCCCCATCACCCACACAATACACAGAAGGAGGAGAATCTGGGGTCCTCAGAGGCTAGGGAAGTGAGAAGGAGCATCGACTTGAGCCGGATGGACAAGACGATGTTCAATACTCCAGCAGCAGTAGTCGTCGTCACCCAGGAGGAGGAGAAGGGAGGGAGAAAAGAGGAGGAGGGAGAAAGAAGGGAGGGGAGAAATCACGGCGACCTACTTTTGTGATGATGTAGTTGTAACAAGTCAGAACACAGACAGACAGAGACAGACAGACACACACACAAACAGACAAGACAGGTGGACAAGATTAACTCTATACGCTGTTTCTGCTCTCGTGTCAAGGAATGGTAATAATATTTAACGATATCACTTGAATTAGAGATTGTCTGTTTGAAGGAAATAATGGGAGAAACTAAAATATTTTCTAGGTAATGGAGAGTCGTCTAAAAAAATTAAAGAACAGGAAGCGGTAATCAGTGTTTTGCTTGTTTGTTTGTTTTTATATCGGGAAACTGGCCAACAATATTAATTTAAAATAAAACGGGAGGCGAGAACCACATTAAGTTTATTCAGAGTTTGCTCAAGAAAATGAAACGATAACCAGCCTTAAGAAAACGGGGCCGGGAACCGTATTGTTGGCGACTTGAAAGGACCATTAATATCCTCCAACAAAAGGGTGTGTGTTGCCAAAGACCTTTTATTTTACCAGAGTTGAACAATGACAATATAATTAAAGTCATTAGGCTAATTAAAACACATCACACGCGCTACCAGTAATTAGTAAAGGGGCCCCACCTCACTGATCCTGTGTATTAGGTGTATTGGGAGCTGTGTATGTTGGCTGTGTGCATAAACTGGCTGTGTACTGAATAAAAGTGGTGTGTGTACATTGGCTGTGCTGCATTAAGTGGCTGTGTACTGCATTAAGTGGCTGTGTGTACTGGCCTGTGTACCCACTTGTATACCAAGCTTAGCAACTTTGTAGTAAGTGTTGGAACGCTGGAAGTTTCAAAAAGGCTAGATAGATTCATGGATGATAGAGAGTGGTAGTAACTCTCGACAGGAGCTGCCATGCACAGGTCAACCGGCCTGTGCAGACTCCTTATTTTCTTATGTAACACTCACCTCACCTCCACCTCCCCTCATCCCCCTACTAACCCTTTCATCACCAGCAATTCCTCCCCTCTCATTTCCCCCTCCTTCCCTATCAGTCCTCTCTCCCTCCCTCCTCGCCCTCCCTTCCCTCCCTCCCTCCAGCCCTCTCAACATGGAGTGGTGGTGGTGATCCAATTCGCTTCAAGCATTGTCTCTGTCCTGGTCATTGATTCTGTCTCACCTCACCTCACCTCACCTCCCTCACCTCACCTCACCTCCCCTCACCTCCCCTCACCTCACCTCATTTACCGTCATCCAACATCCACTTACCTAGGTTCATCTCACTTCTCCTCATCTACCACCTCAGCTCCCTTCCTTTATCTATCTCCTGGGCTACTTTCCTCTCCATATGCAGGGTATCTGGCCTAAACAGGTAAGTGGAGTGTGTGTGTGTGTGTGTGTGTGTGTGTGTCAAATCGGTCACATTTCCGGGTCCTCCAACACACGCTTAGAGACGACAGCATGAGACAACACCACGCCCTGGGAGAAAAAAACAACAACACACATCACGAAACACCCGGATACCAGCCAGCAGGACTCGTCAACAACCAATCAAAACGGCCATCAAACAGACACGGTTTCTCATTTACTGTATTTTTTTATTCCGTCTCAGTCTGGGTTTTTTACAGCCGTGTTATCTGATGATTCCTCCGTGTTTACTGTTTATTTATTTACTCGGCATTCTCTTTTTTTATCGCTCAGGGACGAACAGGATGCGTAATTTTTTGTTTATCTTTCGTTATTTTTCCTTGTGATTTCATAAGCTGTATAAATTCAATTACTGAAATGATTCTGAACCTTATTTTTGTCTTATTGTTCATTTGTTCCTGGAGAATGTTGTTGTTATTGTTATCATCATTATTCATATTATTACGACTGTTAAAATATTTCATCTTTTTAGTATTATTATTATTATCACCATTAACATCCCGCTACATGGCGACTAACACACACACACACACACACACACACACACACACACACCTGAGGTCCCCCCAACATACACACCTGTCTCATTCACCCTGACCCTCATTAAACAACCTAATGCTTTATTTTACTTATTATTATTTTTATTCTTTTGAAGAGGGGGCGCTATATTTAAATTAAGTTAGGTTATGCTAGGTTAGGTTAGGTTATGTTAGGCCAGAGTTAGGTTAGGTTAAGTAAGCGTTAGGTTACGTTAGGTTTAATTAGGTTAGGCTAGCAATAAGTTAAGCTCAACGAGATCAAATTAACGTTAGGGTGGTTAATCTTCAGGAAATAAACTGAGGAGCTAATCATCAGGTCACCACTCGTCCTCAACCTTACCCATCCCAAATGACCTATGTTCAAACCTCACTTGTTATTACTTGATGACGCACCTGTGTTTGTATTAATTACGACATTAAATGATGGCTCCACACCTGACTCATCAAACACACAACAGTTCCACTACCTCACCTTCTAAACACATTTACCAGAACTAAATTTCACTCCAAATGAAAAAAAAATATATATATACCTGAACAGACAGCCTTAGATATATTACTGCATAGATATGATCACCACATTACAAACAACCCAGAATTAGCTTCACAATGGCTATAAATTCTCCCAATTCTACTTAAATAAACACACAAAACATTAGAATTTAACATCAACACCAACTAATTAAGAAATTCCTAATTCCGGTTGGGTGGAGAATTATCCCACTCCCCAGCCTTATCAGCCCTCAAAAATTAGCTGCTACCGTCTCTTTAATACCCTCATAATTCCAGGTGAATCGAGTTGATATTATTACCATACCTGTAGCTCAGAATTTGTTGTTGAGGTGATAGTAGGTGTTGTGTGAGGCAGGTAACAGTGAAGGTTTATTGCGACTTGGTAACAATAGCATAATAATAATAATAATAATAATAATAATAATAATAATAATAATAATAATAATAACAAAAATAATAATAATAATAATAATAATAATAATAATAATAATAACAATAACAACAACAACAGCTGCTGCCAGTTTCCTCCCTCGGTGTTACATTTTTACATAAACACTCCCCTGTAGATGGCTGTGGACGCAAGCTGCTGCCACCACTCCCTCAAACTAATGGATCAAGTTTGTACCGTACACCATTATTGACCAACACACACACACACAGGATGACAACTTTATGAGAGAGGTCCAGCATTCCCACACCGCCAGCCATCTACACCCTCATATACATCCACCCGTTAACAGCTATCACCCCGTTAACAGGAGTACATACCCTTTCCCCCACGTTACATGAAACAGATCCACATGTAAACGGGACTCCCAATTCACTCACGTATAAATGAATTCTGTTAACAGGAGACAGTACCCGTTACTACACTCACACAACAGATCCACTACTGTTAACAGACTTTACTCAGTTGGTTTATTGATTCTAAATCTTTAATCCACGATGGCCTGAAGGCAAACAACCATTAAGGCACTCAGTGAGGTTAACCCTTCGAGAAAATGGTTTAACCTTTGATGACAGTAGTTTAACCTAAGAGGACGTGGGACGGCCTCCAAAGAAACCAATAGTCTCAAAGGTTAAATCCTCAAGGGTTAAACCAGCGTCCTCAAAGGGCTAAAACACTGTCATCAAGGTTAAACCAATATCTCCAAAGTTAACCAATAGTCTCAAAGGGTTAAACCAATATCCTCAAAGGGTTAAACCAATATCCTCAAAGGGTTAAACCAGCGTCCTCAAAGGTTAAACCAGCGTCATCAAACAGTTAACCCAGACAACGACCCACAAACACAAAAGGTAAACACCGGACAAAAACTTTTAGGGTAAAAATAAAATAAAATAAAAAACATAACAAAAGTCAACACGTAAAGTTAGCCGCGTCTGGTTTATAGCCGTCGAGAGGTTAGATCGTACACACACACAGACAGACGCTCAAAGGACAGGTGGTACACAGACGCACACAGACAGGCGCTCGAGAGGTCAGGTCGTACACAGACAGACGCTCAGAGGTCAGGTCGTACACAGACAGACGCTCCAGAGGTCAGGTCGTACACAGACAGGCGCTCGAAAGGTCAGGTCGTACACAGACAGACGCTCGAGAGGTCAGGTCGAACTAGACAGACGCTCGAGAGGTCAGGCTCATAAACAGACAGACGCTCGAGAGGTCAGGTCTTACACAGACAGACACTCCAGAGGTCAGGTCGTACACACACGGACGCTCGAGAGGTCAGGTCGTACACAGACAGACGCTCGAAAGGTCAGGTCGTACACAGACAGACGCTCCAGAGGTCAGGTCGTACACACACGCTCGAGAGGTCAGGTCATACACAGACGCTCGAGAGGTCAGGTCGTACACAGACACACGCTCGAGAGGTCAGGTCGTACCAGACACACGCTCGAGAGGTCAGGTCGTCACAGACAGATGTTCGAGGAAGGTTAAATAATAAAGACAGACAGACAGACAACGCTACATATGCCCCACACAATCAGGGCCGGGGCATAAAAGCGGTGGTCAGTTCAAACGACCATTAATAAGGCACGTTCAAGGCTAATGGTCGGTAATGGTGGAAGGCAGCTAATTTTAGGTGTGTGGACCGGGAAGGAGGGAGGGAGGGAGGAGGGAGGGAGGAAGATGGAATGTAGCTAGGAAGGAGAGAGGGAGGTAGGGAGGGAAAGATGGAGTATGGCTAAGATAGGGAGGTAGGAGGGAAGAAGCAAGGGGGAAGGGGGGAGGGTAGGGGAAGAAGCAAAGAGGGGTAGGAGGGAAGAAGCAAGGTAGGCTGGTAGGGAAGGGAGGAGGAAGGAAGGAGACGGAGGGAGGGGAAAGAGGGAGGAGCAGCGGCCATCCTCTCTCCTTTAACTTACACGTAGATAAAACAATTAGCTGAAAGGCTAGAAATTATGCACCGCCCTCACACGTCAACCTCGTCTGCACCCGTACACACACACACACACACACACACACACACACACACACACACACTTCGCCTGCAACCATCTGCAATAATACATCAACCTCGTCTGCACCCATACACATACCATACACACACACACACACACACACACACACACACACACACACACACACACACTTCGCCTGCAACCATCTGCAATAATACATCAACCACGCCTGCACCGTACACACACACACACCGCCTGCAACCATCTGCAATACATCAACCTCCTGCACCCATACCCACACACACACACACACACACACACTTCGCCACAACCATTTGCAATAATACATCAACCTCGCCTGCACCCGTACACACACACACACACTTCGCCTGCAACCATTTGCATATACATCAACCTCGCCTGCACCCGTACACACACACACACACATCAACCTCTCCACCATCTTGCAGTAGATTGAATTATCTAAA
>NW_024713218.1:0-26813 GCF_018991925.1 Homarus americanus | reverse complement strand
CTAGTTACGTATTGCTTGTTCCATATACCTGTCTTCTTGTCCAAATACCTGTCTTCTCTGTCCCATATGCCTTGTCTTCTGTTCCATATACCTGTCTTCTGTTCCATATACCTGTCTTCTGCTCCATATACCTGCCTCTGTTCCACAGGCTCGTCTTCTGCCCCATATACCTGTCTTCTGTTCCATATACCTGTCTTCTGTTCCATGCAATTCGTCTTCTGTTCCATACCTGTCTTCGTTCCATATACCCGTTCTTCTGTTCCATATACCTGTTCTCTGTCTCCATATATACCTGTCTTCGCTCCATATACTGTCTTCGTTCCATATACCTGTCTTCTATTCCAAATACTCCACCTTCTTGTCCCATATGCCTGTCTTCTCTGTTCCATATATCGTCTTCTTTGTTCCAAATAAAATACCTGCCTTCTGTTCCATATACCTGTCTTCTGTTCCATATACCGTCTTCTGTTCCATATACCTGTCTTCTATTCCAAATACCTGTCTTCTTGTCTCCATATGTCTTCTGTCTCCATATATACCTGTCTTCGTTCCATATACCTGTCTTCTGTTCCATATATATACCTGTCTTCTGTTCCATATACCTGCCTCTGTTCCATATACCTGTCTTCTGTTCCAAATACCTCTGTCTTCTGTTCCATATGCCTTCTGTTCCATATACCTGTCTTCTGGTTCCATATACCTGTCTTCGTTCCATATATACCTTGTCTTCTGTTCCATATATATACCGTCTTCTGTCTCAAATAATTTGCCTTCTGTTCCATATACCCGTCTTCGTTTCATATACCTGTTCTCTGTCTCCATATACCTGTCTTCTTCTGTTCCATATACTGCTCCTGTTCATATACCTGTCTCTATCTCCAAATACCTGTCTTCTGTCCCATATGCCTGTTCGTTCCATGTATACCTGTCTTCTGTTCCATATACCCGTCTTCGTTCCATATACCTGTCTTCTGTTCCAAATAATACCTGTCTTCGTCCCATATACCTGTCTTCTGTTCCATATATACCGTCTTCTGCTCCATATACCATCACACCTCAAAACACGCCCACCATAACCACGATAATACTACCATAGCTGTGACTTCATCGTAATCCTACCATACACGACACCACAACCACTACACCACGACCACCACACCACAACCACGACACCACGACCACCACACCACAACACGACACCACGACCACCACACCACAACCACCACACCACGACCACCACAATAGCTCCAACACACGACCAACCTCAGCGGACACAAACAGCGACACACAAACTCCAGGAATACACAGATGACATCCACACCAACACCACAACACCACAACACCACAACACCATCACCACCACCACTGCACCGTCACTTAACGCCTGTCATCCGTGGCTGTCAACTGCACTACTACAGGAGAAGACCAGCTGACGAACCACGACTTAATATATTTCGGGAGTGGATGATGATGATGTTGGGTGAATTCCAAGCCCGCGAGGAGTGGGTGAGAGAAGAGTAGGAGGAGGAGGAGGTGGGTGATTAGTAGGGAGAGGGGTGGGAGGTAGGGGGGGGAGAGGGAGAGGGCTGGGATGGGTAAGTAGATGGGGAGATGGTGGAAGTGGGAGGTTAAGTCATGGCATCTCTCACCTCCTCATCCTCCTCCTCCAACCCCCACACAATCTGTCAGAAGGGAGGGAACATCATGGCACCTCCTCCCCTCCCTTCCCCCCTTTCTCTCCTCTCTCTCCCCTTGCTCCTCCTCTTCCTCCTCCTCCCCCAATCTCCACAACCTATCAGAAGGAAGGTTGAAAATCGTGGCACCTCTAGCCCCTCCCACCGCCCCTCCCCACTACCCCTCCCCACCGCACCTCTCCGCCCTCCACAACCTGTCATAATATTATCACTCAGCCAGACGATGGTTTATCCTTAGGCTGTGGAGTGACGGGCAGGAACACGAGGGGCTGGTGAGGGGCTGGTGAGGGGCTGGTGAGGAGGGGCTGGTGAGGGGCTGGTGAGGGGCCGGATAGATGACAGAGCCTCAGGTGGATGTTCAACACACCAGCAACACTTTACTGTCCTCATTAAACCACTAGCAGATTAAGGGGGAGGAAGAGGGGGGGGGGGACACCAAAACATTAAGAATAAAGGGGGGTAGTAGGTGGGGGTGTGAGGGGGAAGGGGGGGACCACCAAAACATTAAGGACATTTTGTGGACATTTAAAGAAAAGATATGATTAAGGTAAAGTAAATAATTAGTAGGTAATCTAAATATAAGGAGTAATTTTCGGACATACTTAAATAAGGGTGTGTTTAAGGGAAGGCAGATTTAAAGGGTCTTAGGAGTATATATTTAAGGGTAACGCAAATATTAAGGATTCATTGAATGTACTTAGAGAATAATGAAAGATTTAGGACCACTTAAAACACATCATAATTAAAGGGTTAATACATCATAATCAAAGGGTCAACACATCATAATCAAAGGGTCAACTCATCATAATCAAAGGGTCAACACATCATAATCAAAGGGTCAACTCATCATAATCAAAGGGTTAACACATCATAATCAAAGGGTCAACACATCATAATCAAAGGGTCAACACATCATAATCAAAGGGTCAACACATCATAATCAAAGGGTCAACACATCATAATTAAAGGGTCAATTCACTTCAGGAGGTTGGCTTCGCAAGTTTGAATGAAATCACCTCGTTAGTTATTAAATGTAATTGATGATATACACAGGTGAAATGAATATATGTATGTTATTGTTTACATATGGATAATAACTACCTACAGACAACATGAACTGACCAATAGAAAGAGATTCTTACTTTTGTTGTTAAATTTAAAACTATGAGCTCATTTGAAAATATAATTCAAATATAAACACACACACACACACAGACACACACACACACACACACACACACACACACACACACACACACACACACACACACTTTTAAAACACAATATAAGGCGATTAAATAATGTGGCCTTCCGTTGGATATTTCTAATAAACACGAGCAAAAAATCACGTATTATGAAATATAAAACTTTAATATAATAAGTATTTGTGATTTAATGTGAGGTATTTGTGATATTTTATAGAACTGTTTGTGATGAGCTCAACTTTTTTCACGGTAGAACACACACTAAGCCCTAGGTAAAAACAAAGGTGTTATTTGTATGTGTGTGTGTGTGTCTGTCTGTCTCTCTGTGTGTGTTTGTGTGTGTGAGTGTGTGTCTGTCTGTCTGTCTCTTTGTGTGTGTTTGTGTGTGTGTGTTCCTTATAAATGACCAAACGGGTGTAGGTAAATCACACACTTGATGCAGTAAAAATACACCAACTCGTAAAGATACCTGAAGTATGTTCTATATACTGAGTCAACACCGTTCATTCACCTTCCCGAGTGACAAGTGACGCGTTGAGTGACCCCCTGAGAGTGGAAGACGTCTGTGAACCTGTCTTAAGTGACCTGTGACTTTCTGTGACCTGTGACCTATGATGAGGAGATTTCTGTGATTTTCTGTGACCTGTGACCTATGATGAGGAGATTTCTGTGATTTTCTGTGACCTGTGACCTATGATGAGGAGATTTCTGTGACTTTCTGTGACCTGTGATATTTCTGGTTTCTTTGGTTTTCTATGTCTACTGTGAAGACCCGTACGGTATCTTTTGGTCACTGTGGGTTTCTGTGACTCTCAAACGTCTGAGGAATTCTATGGCATAAAAGTCTTTCTCTGGGGGTCTGTACCACATCACCCCCCAGAGAATGACTGAGTGAGGGTTGTTATGTGGTAGAGACAAGACCAAAGACGATCAGAGAGAGATAGACAGAGAAATTGAGACAGAGACATATATAAGAATGAGGGACACAAAGAGAGAATAAGACAGAGACAAAATAGAAAGAGAGAGAGAGAGACAGACGGCGAAAATAAGAGACAGTCAGAAAGACAGATAAAATGACACAGAGACAGATATAAAGAATGAGAGACAGGCAGAGAGAATGTGACACAGACAGACAGAGAGAATAAGAAAAAGACAGACAGAGACAGTGAAATGAGACAGACAAAAAATAAGAATGAGATAAGAGAGAGAGAAAGAGAGAGAGAGAGAGAGAGAGAGAGAGAGAGAGAGAGAGAGAGAGAGAGAGAGAGAGAGAGAGAGAGAGTTAGTTTTAAAGTCCCAATAAGGAAGAACAACATACACACGTGTACCTGAGGGGTTATGAGCACTGGACACGAGAAGCTAATTAGACCAGAGAGAGAGAGAGAGAGAGAGAGAGAGAGAGAGAGAGAGAGAGAGAGAGAGAGAGAGAGAGAGAGAGAAGGTAATGCTGATGGCTAGAGGGGCCATTGTCAATACATGATGGGACTTGAACACACACACACACACACACACACACAAAAGAATTAGGAAGGAGTTGAAAGAAATTGACGGGATTGACAATAGAAGACAAACGAGCGGGTTGAAGTTTGATATAATAAAACACTGGACTTAATGAGCTGGGAATACTAATGAATCTACTCCATTACAGATCAGGGAAGGGTGACTCTCTCTCTCTCTCTTTGTTGATGGCATAATTAAACTCAAATATAAATAGCTGCTAGTTGAGGTTTAAGATGTAATTAGATAAAATAGAAGATAGTTATATAAAGGAATTAGTTGCGTTGGTGTGCTGGTGGTGTTGGTGTGGTAGAGGTGTGGTGTGGTGGAGGTGTGGCCAGGGGCAGGTATGAGGTCGTTGGCCACAGGAGCACTGCGGCGTGAGGTTCTCCTTTCACCTAAACACTGTGTGTGTCCCCAGGCCACCCAGTGTTGATGACGGGGCCCAGGCGTCACCTGTTATGATAGTTTAACAGACAGACAGACAGACAGACAGACAGACAGGCAGGCAGGCAGGCAGACAGGCAGGTAGATAGATAGATAGATAGATAGATAGATAGATAGATAGATAGATAGATAGATAGATGAACTGAGAGAGACAAATAGAATGACAGACAGACAGGCTGATAAAAGATTTACGCTACGAAGAATTAAAGTCCCCAGAGACTCTAACATTAGCGGCCAATTTCAGGGTTGGTTGATTTAACTCAGCTTTATTTAAATCACTGATTGAATTCAGTATTTATGGGGAAAAAATTATTACTAGTGAATAATTAGTGCAGTACAGTACAGGTAACACATAAATAATACTAATAAACTTTGTTGTTATTTTTTCATTAAATAAGTTTATAGAATTTACTTGTAACTTATGATTTGACGTTGGATAAGTACCATATAAGCTTCTTTATTGGAACGTTTCAAGTATTTATTCTCATTGATGTTAAGGTAAGAAATCCATCACATCATCTGTGTGTTATGTCCTTAATCTTCCCAAAGGTGTGAAAAGAACGAGCTAATATAGACACTATGGCTGATGGTGGTAGAGATCAGTTTACCTAACAGTGATACAGTCCAGAAGACACTTGCTGTAACATAAAGTAGAACAACAGTACAGTACATATGTGTTATTTCTCTAAGGCAACGATAATTACTTTTCTATTCCTCCGACAACACACTAACCTAAGACTCCACTTCCACTCAAAAACATTTAGGGTCATCTGGAAATAATTAATTACATGTACAAAGTACTCTTGAACCCTAAAGATAATTGAACATTTTGAAAAGGAATACTATTTTTGCAGCTTTTTTCTGTTCAAAGAGAAACAGTTAATTAACGAAGAAACACACACACAAGCGTAAAGATGTAGAGCCAGATTTACAGTTTTACACAATTTTACATTTCTAATCCAACCTTGAAAATGACTCAGCCTTGTCAGTGGTGGTATCTGTATTTTTCTGACTAAATAAACTGTTTCATTATAAACATCATATTATTAATGCTACAGGAACTTATAGCAAACAAAAACAATATTCTTTAATTCAGTGTATAATAAACTTGGGGTAAATATTTAAATAAATCTATCATATAAATCTAATGTAAACGAAAAAAATCAACACTGGTGGTCATTCAATCAACCTGTCTACCTGTAAACCCGGTTAATTAATTTCTCACAAGAGCCTCACTGGGAACACCTACAGGTACCCCGAGGTCTAAACGGTATACTCGGAAAAAATGGCACAGGAAAATATGGCACAGGAAAAATGGCACAATTTTCATACTAGGAAAAAATGGCACAATTTTCATACTAGGAGAAAATGGCACAATAAATTTCACTTCGAGCTCACGAACCACAAACAAGTTAACGAGCCTATGTTTGGAGCTATCCATCGTATTAGAGTTAATGATGATGTTTGGTAACTTGTTATATCTCCTTTGTTTAGCCCTGACTTCCATTTATTCACCTCTATCGTGTCGCCCCTCACTCTACGTCTCTCGAGGAAGTGCAAATTAAGATGATTTAACCTGTCTCTGTACTCAAGGTTCCTAATGTCCGGGATTAGTCTTGTAATTCTCCTCTGAATTCTATATCCATTCTGCATGTAGTACGGTGACCAGAACTGAACTGCGTAATCCAAGTGAGGTCTCACAAGCGCAATATTTAGTTTTAGGATGACCTCGCTAGGGATTTTTCCAGGTATATAGAACAAAGGTCAAGGACAAAGTTGGGCCTTTAAAGTCAGGGAGGGGAGAAGTGATAAATGGCAGTGAAGAAATAAGCAAAATATTGAACAGCTACTTCTTATCAGTTTTTACAGAGGAAATTTGAGATGAAATTCCAATGGTGGAACTGATATTTAAGGGAAAGGAAGAAGAGAAATTAAAGAATATCACTATCAGAAAAGAGGATGTTCTTAAGAAGATAAATAAACTAAAGAAGACAAAATCCCCAGGGCCTGATGAAATTTTCCCTCGAGTCTTGAAAGAGTGTAGGGAACAGATTAGCGGACCCCTCGTAAACCTTTTTACAAAATCATTAGACACAGGAGTTGTGCCAGACTTGTGGAAACAGGCAAATGTAGTACCCATATTCAAAAAGGGAGACTGAGCATCAGCGTCAAATTACCGGCCGATCAGTTTGACGTCAGTAGTGGGGAAATTTCTTGAATCAATTATAGCAGATAGCATCCGAGAGCATTTAGAGAAAAGCAAATTAATCTACGACTCTCAACATGGGTTTACAAAGGGAAATTCTTGTCTAACAAATCTTCTGACATTTTTTAGGAAAGTCTTCGAGGTAGAAGATAATGACGAAAATTACGATGTTATTTACTTAGACTTTAGCAAAGCATTTGACAGAGTACAGCATCAGAGGCTTCTGAGAAAAATTAAGGCTCATGGTATCGAGGGGAGAGTTTTAAATTGGATAAAATCATGGCTCACCGATAGAACGCAGAGGGTCAGCGTAGATGGTGTTAAATCTGAGTGGGGCCGTGTAACCAGTGGGGTTCCCCAGGGGTCAGTACTAGGCCCACTCTTGTTCATAATCTACATAAACGATCTAGATACTGGGATCAGCAGTGACATAAGCAAGTTTGCGGATGACACCAAAATAGGGCGGCAGATTAATTCAGGGCAGGATGCAAATGCATTACAGGAGGATCTAAATAAACTGCAGGGGTGGTCTGAAAAATGGCAAATGAAATTCAACACCAGCAAGTGCAGCGTACTTAATATTGGAAGAACAACATCAACCTAGAGAAGTCGACTTGTGAAAGAGACCCAGGGGTACTTGTAAGCCCGGACCTACGGCCTAGAAACAGTGGATAAGTTTAGGTTTAGGAGGGAAATAGGAAGGAACTGGTTTACAAATAGGGTGGTGGACGAGTGGAACAAGGTTAGCAACTTTGTATTAAGTGCTGGAACGCTGGAAAGTTTCAAAGGGAGGCTGGATAGATTCAGGGATGATAGAGAGTGGTAGTAACTCTCGACAGGAGCTGCCATGCACAGGCCAACCGGCCTATTGCAGACTCCTTATTTTCTTATGTTCTTCTTATGTTCTTATGTAACACTCACTCCTTTAAGAACATAAGAACATAAGAATGGAGGAAACTGCAGCGGGCCTATAGGCCCATACTGGGCAGTCCCGTTTATACCCAACCCCTATTGCTCATATAAGCATCCAACCTATGTTTGAAGCTATCCAGCGTATTCTAATGATGATATTTGGTAACTTGTTCCATTCATCCACTACTCTGTTTCCAAACCAGTGTTTACCAATTTCGCGCCTAAATCTAAATTTGTCTAATTTAAAACCATTGTTACGAGTTCGCTCCTGGTTGGATAGTTTGAGTACCTTTGTAATGTCCCCTTTGTTTAACCCTGACTTCCATTTATACACCTCGATCATATCGCCTCCCACTCTACGTCTCTCGAGGGAGTGCAAATTAAGATGCTTTAACCTGTCTCTGTACTCAAGGTTCCTAATGCCCGGGATTAGTCTTGTCATTCTCCTCTGGATTCTTTCCAAGGATTCTATATCCAATCTATAATACGGTGACCAGAACTGCACTGCGTAATCCAGGTGAGGTCTGACAAGGGCAAGATATAATCTTAAGATGACCTCGCTAGTCTTGTAACTAACACTCCTTTGTATGAACCCAATTACTTTATTAGCCTTGTTACGAGCAAAAACACATTGTTTACTTGGCTTAAGATTCCTACTTATCATTACTCCTAAATCTCTCTCGCAGTCGGATTTCTCAATGGCATCGTTGTTCATCTGGTAACTGGTTTGCCTGTTTACATCTCCTATACTGAGTACTTTACATTTGTCCACGTTGAATTTCATCTGCCATTTTTCAGACCATTCGAAAAATTTGTTTAGATCTTCCTGTAGTTTTGCGGAGTCCTCGTCAGATTTAATTACACGTCCTATTTTAGTGTCATCAGCAAATTTACTTATGTTGCTGTCTATGTCCTCTACTACCAGATTGGTTGGGCACAGCCACCCAACTATCTGGCGTTCTATCCAGTGGATCCAAGCTGACCATGCTGTTGTATCATCTCACATTATCAAAGAATCTCGTGGTGAGCCACACAGGAAGCGCCCAAAACTTGTTTACAAGAACCTCCAGACAAGGCTGAAGACCCTCTGCCAGGACCGCCAACCTGGTCACAAGTCAGTCCAAGAGTTTGTGCAAAGCGCTGGCTATAACAATCGTTGGCAATCTTAAACAATAATATGTAATGTGACATTTTTAATTTTGTAATTCATTTATGTACGAGTTTTCACTAACATACGGTAGAATGTTTTAGTTAAAGGTAATAAATGTTTTATGTTATGACGTTGATATAACTCTAAGAAAGTTTCAGTAACACTCTAAGAAACGTAATCCCTAAGTAGTAGTAGTTAGTAGTAGTAGTAGTAGTAGTAGTAGTAGTAGTAGTAGTAGTAGTAGTAGTAGTAGTAGTAGTAGTAGTAGTACACCCAAACATACACACACACACACACATACACAAACAACGTAACCACTATACCAATCCACACACCGAGGTAGGTAATAACAAGACCACCTATTGCTGCCCCGCTATATAGCAACACTCGTGCTAAGGGTCATCACAACTTATGTTCTTATGTTGTTCTTATGTTCTTATGTTGTTCTTATGTTCTTTATGTTGTTCTTATGTTCTCATGTACTTTACTATTGAGGAGATTAACCTCATAGTACCAGCAAGATGTCACTGCAGTTACAGGAAGGCTATTACGTGTCATCAGAGTCCAGTTTGAATCAGTGGACGAGGGGCACAATTATGATGTGGTATATCTCGACTTTAGCAAAGCCTTCGACAGAGTCCCCCACGAAAGACTAATTAGAAAGGTAGAAGCTCATGCCATCAAAGGTGGCATCCTTAAATGGATTAGGGCGTGGTTACAGGACAGAAAACAGCGAGTGAGCATTAACGGCACTAAGTCCCATTGGAGCAACGTCACAAGTGGAGTTCCCCAAGGCTCAGTACTTGGACCATTATTGTTTATTATATACATAAACGACATAGATATCGGCATAGACAGCAACATAAGTAAATTTGTTGATGATACTAAAATAGGACGTGTTATCAAATCTGACGAGGACTCGGCAAAACTACAGGAGGATCTAAACAAATTTTTCGAATGGTCTGAAAAATGGCAGATGACATTCAACATCGACAAATGTAAAGTACTCAGTATAGGAAATGTAAACAGGGAAACCAGATACCAGATGAACAACGATGCCATAGAGAAATCCGACTGCGAGAGAGATTTAGGAGTAATGATAAGTAGGAACCTTAAGCCAAGTAAACAATGTGTTTTTTCTCGTAACAAGGCTAATAAAGTACTTGGGTTCATACAAAGGAGTGTTAGTTACAAGACTAGCGAGGTCATCCTAAAACTGTATCTTGCTCTTGTGAGACCACACCTGGATTACGCAGTTCAGTTCTGGTCACTGTATTACAGAATGGATATAGAATCCTTGGAAAGAATTCAGAGGAGAATGACAAGACTAATCCCGGGCATTAGGAACCTTGAGTATAGAGACAGGTTAAAGCATCGTAATTTGCACTCCCTCGAGAGACGTAGAGCGAGGGGCGACCTGATAGAGGTGTACAAGTGGAAGGCAGGGCTAAACAAAGGGGACATTACAAAGGTACTCAAACTATCCAACCAGGAGCGAACTCGTAACAATGGTTTTAAATTCGACAAATTTAGATTTAGGCGTGAAATAGGTAAACACTGGTTTGGAAACAGAGTAGTGGATGAATGAAACAAGTTACCAAATATCATCATTAACTCGAATACGCTGAATTGCTTCAAACATAGGTTGGATGCTCATATGAGCAATAGGGGTTGGGTGTAAACGGGACTGCCCAGTATGGGCCAATAGGCCCGCTGCAGTTTCCTCCATTCTTATGTTCTTATGTTCTATGTTCTTATTACAGGTCATCAGAGGTCATTATAGGTCATAGTAAGCACATGCGTCATCAGAGTGCACAGGAAAATCATAAGAGCTCATTACAGGTCATCAGAAGTTATTACAAGTCATCAGAGGTCATTACAGGTCATCAGAGGTCATTACAGGTCATAAGAAGGTCATTGCGTGTCATCAGAGTTCACAGGTAAGTCATAACAGCTCAATACAGGTCACCAGAGACCATCCGACATCACAGGAAAGTCATAAAAGCTCATTACAGATCTTAGAAAAGTCACAACAGGTCATGAAGCCACAGAAGGGTCATAAGAGGTCATGGGGAGGTCATCACAGGTCATCAGCGGCAGATACAGAAATTAAAAACAGGTGAAGAGACACAAGTTTGACCATAAAAAAGTGGAATTATCTCACGCTAATGACCCGCCTCACATTAACACGAAGGAAAAAAATTAAATAGCAAAAAAAATAAAAAAAAATCCCTCGTATTAAAGCCAGATTGAATAGGGATTGACGCGCTTAAAGGTATGTCTGTGAGGGATTAACTTATACAGGTGTACTAAAAGAACCATAACTAAAGAGGGGTATGTATGTATGTATGTATGTATGTATGTATGTATGTATGTATGTATGAACTGAAAAGAATAAATGTGTTTCCTTTTACGATCTATGAATATCAAAGACAAAATAAAAAAGTTATAAAAATGAAAAAAAAAATCGAATATAATTTTATCTTCAGTTTTCCTGTGTTGGTGAAGAAGGTTGACAGGAGATTATCTTGAGAAAACTACAGTAATTGGTGCAGGTGATGGTGCAGTGGTGGTGAGTAATGGCTTGGTGACCTTGATGGGTGCTTGGTGATGCAGCAGTGGTCTGTTTGTCTGTCGATAACACCTAATACATGTGTGACGGAGAGAGAGAGAGAGAGAGAGAGAGAGAGAGAGAGAGAGAGAGAGAGAGAGAGAGAGAGAGAGAGAAACTTCCTCAAAGGATATACAGTATACTTAAGAATTACAAGAACTGCCTCTAATCTATCATATTGTCATGGGTTGCGTTAGGCTTACCCACGCAACCAACTCCAAAGTTTGTTTTACCAGAGATAAGACGCCCGGCGAGGCATAAGTGGGACATGTATTTTTCATTAGTGTATGTCATCCAGCCTTTATGGGGGTGGGCAGTGAAACAGTGTTGTACTGTTCATCACTTCACACCCAAAAACCTCATTTTAAGTAGTACCCCCTGAGCCATGGGTTAGTTAAGACGTCGTCTCCATCCTCTCCCTCCTGAAAGGGGACGGGACACCACACCACACAGAGTCCTCCACCGCCACTCCGTCCTGTGAACCGCCGTCGACACGAGACTAAGCGTGTTAACCTAGGTTGTTATCCCCGTGGAAATATCACGTGTGGATGCCTGGTTGCGACAAGAGCAATCCAGGCTGGCCTATCAAACCTACAGTAAATGGTTAATTAATTCACGCTTACAGAGTTCTCCTGCACGACACCCGTCTACAGTGACCGTGATCGACACGAGACTAAGTGTGTTAACCTAGGTTTGTTATCCCCGTGGAAATATCACGTGTGGAAGCCTGGTTGCGACAAAAGCAATCCAGGCTGGTCTATTGCACCTAATGGTTAATTCAAGTCACGCTTACCAGTTCTACTTGCTGCGACAACCGTCCAGTGACTGTCAGTGACGCGAGACTATGTGTGGTAACCCAAGAGTACCTTTTTGTTGTTATGGCCGTGGGAAGAAGTTCTTGTGATGAAGCCTGGTTGCAACAAAAGCAATCCAGGCTGGCAGTAAATGTATCACTTGAAGAATTAAGGCTCTGTTAAGTCATACCACAGTAGAGTAATCACATGTGTCCCCAAGTTGGAAATTCCCTGTTTTAGAAGATTAATTTTATTACAGCGTGAACGTGAGTAAATCATATATCCATGCAAATTGTAAATCATCGTATGGAAGCTTGACAAATAAATGTAAGTGCAATTATCTGCCCGTATCTGTGATCCTATCTTATTATTACTAAAGGTAATGACTGATTGGTTATGACAAAGTATAACCAGTAACTTAGATAGATGTTGAAAATTAAATGAATTCATTAAATCATCATTTATCAAGTATAAATCATGGAATGTCGAGTGGTGGAGTGAACTTCTACGTAGATACGCCATAATCTCCTGTAAGTAATCAGTGTGAAGGTATCGGACTCTACGGTAAGAAATAAGAAATACGACATATTATCTTTATATAATATAATCCACTCCTACTATCAACGATCCACCCCAAAAACCATGACACTCGGTAACCAATCAAGTCTTCCACATTATATAACACATAATATGAAGAGCTCAGAATACTACGATTTATACATCATACAACAGTGATACGAGGTTAGGTTAGGTTAGGTTAGGTTAAATCAAACAGTTAAGTAAACTATTTCACCGTCACTTACGAGGAATATTAACTTACTGACGTTTAATAAGACTCAGTCGGTAGAGTTCAATATATGACAAATTAATTAGATTGTTATCATGAGAGATCACAGGGTAATTAAGGTCAACAAATGGCTTTTGATGTGATGGTCAGCAACAGAGTCTAATATTAGTTACCATACTGTTAAAGGGTCACTCTGGGATGCTCTTCGTTGATTAGTTAGTACAGGTAAGTTTATTTACGGTCAAATGCTAATGAATGTTGGTTTCCTAAAGAGATTTGATTTTGTGTTGAAACTGAATCCGTGTGACATATTATTATTATTATTATTATTATTATTATTATTATTATTATTATTATTATTATTATTATTACATTATTATTAGTAATATTATCATTATTATTATTATTATTATTATTATTATTGTTACCTCAGCACTGTATTTCCTGAAGACGTGAGGAATTAAAAAATATCTTGTATGTTTTCGTGTTTGTTTCCTATTACTTATCTTCCACAACACACACACACACACACACACACACACACACACACACACACACACACACGCCACCTCCTGCCACCTGCAGCCCCCCACCCAACTCGCGCAGTCCGCCACTACAACAAAATTCAGCCCATAAGAGCCGGTACTGATAGATATAAGAACAGCACCATCCCATCTATTGTTAAAATAATAAACAACTCCTGATTTATGTACTGTACAGCCCTGTAAATGTATTCAATGCATATTATATCACTATGTCTAAATCAAATGTAAGTCTGTATATTTTCAGCCACCGGCTGCAACTCTATTAATAAACCGTTTATTATTATTATTATTATTATTATTACACACACACACACACACACACACACACACACCATATACTCCTGTAAATCTTGGTAACCTCTGTAATAAACTCAAGTCAATTTTGGGAGTAAAATATTCCAAAAGTTGGGATGAGGAGTGAGGTAGGACGCTCCTCACTCCTATACTATTATGAATTTGTTGCTGGCAGGAACTTGACCTCGAGTGGTGACCTAGTATGAGGCGTGGTCAAGGTTAGGTTAGGTTAATGACTTAGATTGTCTGGCCAAAGAGGGTTATGGTGATGTGGATGGGGTGGATGATGTGGATGGAGAGGGTGGATGATGTGGGTAGAGAGGATCGATGATGTGAATGGGGTGGATGGATGATGTGGATGACGAATGTTGATGATGTGGATGGGGAGTTGGATGATGTGGCCGGGGAAGGTTAGGGTAAAGATGAGGTAAGGTAAGGTAAAGGTAGAGTAAGGTAAAGATAAGGAAAGGTAAGTGGGTAAGGTGGAGTAGATGGGTAAGGTAAAGGTGAATTAAGAGTAAGGTAAAATAAGGTAAGGTATAAAGATGGAGTAAGGTGAAGCAAGGGCAAGGTGAGATGGGGCAAGGATAAAAGTGGGTGTGGAGTAGAATTAGGGTAAAGGTAAGGTAAAGGTAAGGTAAGAGGGCAAGGCTAAAGGTGGAGTAAGGTAAAAGTAAGGTAAGGTAAAGGTAAGGTAAGGTAAGAAAAGGTAGGGTAAGGGCAAAGGCAGGGTGAGATAGGGTAAAAGATGATTAAGGTAAAAGGTAAGGGCAGGTAAGGTGGGTAAAGGGTGGATGGGTAGGGTAAAGGTAAAGGTAAGGTAAGGTAAGATTGGGTAGGGTAAAGATTAAAGGTAAAGGTAAGGTAAAAAGTAAGGTAAAGATTAAGGTGGGTAAGGTAAGGTAAAGATGAATTAAAGGTAAAGGTAAGATGTGGAGTGGGTAGGAATAAGGCAAGAGGCAGAAGATGAGGTAAGGTAAAAGGTAAAGTGGGTAAAGGTAAAGGTAAGGTGGAGTGGAGTAAGGTAAGGTAAAAGTTAAGGTAAAGGTGATTAAAGGTTAGGGTGGGTAAAGGTAAGGTGGAGTGGAGTGGGTGAATTAAAAGGTAAAGATGAAAGATTAGGTAGAGACCAGGGCAGGGTAAAGGTAAGGTGGGTAAGGTAAGGTAAAGGTGAGGTAAGGTAAGGTGAAGGTAAGGTAAGATAAGGTAAGGTAAGGTGGGTAAGGTAAGATAAGGTAAGGTAAGGTAAGGTAAGATAAAGGTAAGGTAAAGGTAGGTAAGGTAGGTAATACTCCTTCATACCACAAACAACAACCAATATGTTCCGTATATTAAAAATCTCGTTAAATCCAGCTTCTACATAACTAAACCGCAATCAGTAAATCACAGTTAATAAGACGAAAAAAATATCAATTAATCCACCAATAATCCAAGCAGTAGGATTATCATAACTCGGGGTTGTGGTGGTGGTGGTAGTGAAGGGGATTTATACACAACATGAAGATGACGAAATTCCCAAGATGAATCCTTTTCCTTTCGACTCTCTCCCCCTCCTCTCCTCTCCCTTCTCCCTCCCATCCTCTCCCTTCTCCCTCTCATCCTCTCCCTTCTCCCTCCCCATCACTTAATCATACCAGATCATGAAGGCAATTCTCATATATGATCCGCTCACCAGAGATCCCTCAAAGTCAGAAAATCCTTTGTCGTGAATAAGGTCGACACCATAATAAGTTGCCTGCTTCTGCTTCTGCCTCTCTCTCTCTCTCTCTCTCTCTTTCACTGTCCAACTCTCTCTCTCTCTCTCTCTTTTTTTTCTCTCTCTCTCTCTCTCTCTCTCTCTCTCTCTCTCTCTCTCTCTCTCTCTTAAACTACAAAGTGGGACTGCAATGATGTTCTAGAATACCACCTTGATGAAAACACACACACACACACACACACACACACACACACAAACTCCCTCCTACCCCCACACACACTCTCCTCCCCCTCCACACACACACACACTCCTTCTCACCATCCCTTCTACACCCCCACACACCTTGTTGAGTATGGGAAATATATTGTCACGTAATCTGCAGTATCTCTCTGTCTGTCCTGGCCTATAAGAAAGCTCGTGTCACTTCATTTGCAGTATATTTGTGTACGTTTTCTGGTTAACGTTCTTTCGTTGCATAAAATATAAATATCTTTTTTTTTCGTTTTTGCTTCTACTTTTCTTGTTTTCCTGTTCTTCTTCTTTCTTCCATTTTCACGTTTTTCTTCTTTTTCTTTTCTCTTTTTTTCGCGTTTCCTTCCATTCTTCTTCTTCTTTCTTCTTTTCTTGCATGAGCCGTTTGTTTTATGTTTCCCAATTAAAAATATACCTTTTTTCTTCCTATTATCACTCCTCTTTTCTCTATGTTTCAATAGGTAACACATAACACACTCTATTGGTTCTATTGACTCTGTGCATCAACAAAACAACCTTTATATATTAGAAATGACATACAGGTAATATTAACGTTACCTCTACCTGTGTGTGGGGGGTGGGGGAGGAGGGAGGGAGGGTGTTAGGGTGAATCTTTGAAAAATAAGAAAGCAAAATTGATCTTCAAACTTATGATATACAAAGCAACAGACTCGTTTAGTTGTAGGGATAAAACTCACAGGAAAAAAAATATATATATATAATCAGTTTTCTCAATTACATGTTGGTGGGGGAACTAATACACTGTGAGCTGTGCCAAGGAAGCGGCCGCCAAACATTCCACGTTAAAACACACGTAAAACTGATCCCGTCAGCATTAACTCCTCAATTGACATGTAAACGACGATCATCACTTGTAAGAAATTGATTCAACTGAGTTTGGGAGGTTTGTGTTTATGGATGGGAGGAGGAGGAGGAGGAGGAGGAAGGAGGAAGGAGGAATATAATGTGTCCTCCACCACCTCAAACACAGGAATGCCTTAAAGGTTCAATTAAACACCAAAATCTATTTATGTATTTTCATAAATTATAAAAATGAAGAAAACAAATAAAATAAATACTTGTAATAATCTCACCGAGTCTCCCTACATCATAACATAAGAGAATTATCGTCTAACTAATTCTCTTTATAATCTTCAATAATAACTTACTAAAAATTAATTATATTTCAATAATTATGAAAATTATGAATCAGTTTAATATTTGTCAACAGTCATATATATTTTCAAGGGGCGATAATGGTTGTTACATCACAGCGTAGATTTCAAGCTACGTTATACTCAGTCATACCCACAAGTACTAACGATATACTCGGTCATACCTACAAATATTAACGTCATACTCGGTCATACCCAGTATTAACGTTATACTCGGTCTTACCCACAAATAACGTCTATACTCGGTCATACCTAATATTAACGTTATACTCGGTCATACCCACAAGTATTAACGTCATACTCGGTCATACCCACAAGTATTAACGTTATACTCGGTCATACCCACAAGTATTAACGTTACTCGGTCTTACCCAAGTATTAACGTCATACTCGGTCATACCCACAAGTATTAACGTTATACTCGGTCTTACCCACAAGTATTGTATACTCGGTCTTACCCACAAGTATTAACGTTATACTCGGTCATACCACAAGTATTAACGTCATACTCGGTCATACCCACAAGTATTAACGTTATACTCGGTCTTACCCACAAGTATTAACGTTATACTCGGTCTTACCACAAGTATTAACGTCATACTCAGTCTTACCACAAGTATTAACGTCATACTCGGTCATACCCACAAGTATTAACGTTATATCGGTCTTACCCACAAGTATTAACGTCATACTCGGTCTTACCCACAGAGTAACGTCATACTCGGTCATACCCACAAGTATTAACGTCATACTCGGTTATACCCACAAGTATTAACGTCATACTTAGAAACTTTCGGTACTGTGATTTTTAAGACAAACTACTGAACTGTATAACAAGTAACAGCACTTGGCGACAAACGTACAGTACACGGTGCCTTTAAGTATATCGTGTTTTGGTGTAGTTGTTGTTTTACTTGGATGGTGGCGGTGGGGAGGCGCTAGTTGCATCGCCCAGAACACGTCTCAACTGGTAACCAGACTTATCGCCTCGCCGAGTTTGACAGCGATCAACACCGTTCACTTTATATACTTAATACAATTGTAACCTCATTACTTATATAAAACTCCACCATCAACAGATAAAAGACTCATATAACATATCATACAAACCAAATTAACTATAGCGCCTTACCTTACCTTACCTTGCCATTGCCTTACCTTGTGCCTTACCTCACCTTAATCCATTACACTGTATACGCTATTTACCCTCGCCAGGTAGGCTTAGCTCCTTACTAAGTTTATATAGCTTATTAAGTAAACACATGTGACTTTAACTATACATGTGACTTTAAGTTCTCTACATGTGACTTTAAAAGCTTTCTGTATGTGACTTTAAACTCTCTATATGTGACTTTAAGCTCTCTATATGTGACTTGAAATCCTCTATATGGATATATCTGCCTACATCTCATAACGTAATTCAATTGTTCAGTTTATCTTACAAAAAATCCAGGAGTGATGATGATTTTTATTATTATTATTATTATTGTATTATTAAAACAACACAGCACCATCATCATCATCATCATCATCACCATCATCACCATCATCATCACATCATCATCATCACCATCATCATCATCATCATCACCATCATCACCATCATCATCACCATCATCACCATCATCATCATCATCATCACCATCATCATCACCATCATCATCATCACAATCATCACCTCATCTTCAGCATCATCATCATCATCATCATCATCTTCAGCTCATCACCATCATCATCATCATCATCATCATCACCATCATCATCATCATCACCATCATCATCGCATCATCATCACCATCATCATCACCATCATCACCATCATCACCATCATCACCATCATCATCATCATCATCATCATAAAAACTCTCTAACCAGCCGTAATTTTTTATATACAAATTTCATCACAAATTATTTCCTTCATTTACAACCTGATAACAAACAATAGCATCACTTCTAATTAGTCACTCTTGAGTTTTTTTTTTTTTTTTTACAAATTATAGAACAAGATCCATAATTAAGCAGTACCTGTCTAATTTGCATGACGTGGATAATTTACCTGTATATTTAAACCTGGAGTCCGCCACGCAGATCAACACAGTCACATGACAACATTACTAAGACACACACACACACACACACACACACACACACACACACACACACACACACACACACACACACACACACAAAACCATCAATATCTACGACAGGAAAGAAACCTCCTCCACTTTATGAAGGAGACAATATAACTATTGAAAATGTACCTGAGCTGGTTTTAATGACTGTGTCTTGGCTCTCTTAGGTGGGGGGTGGAGGTAGAAGGTGAGAAGGGAGTGATGGTGAAGGGTGTGAAGGTGAATGGGACACAAACACACACACACACACACACACTGGGAATATAGGCACCTTGAGAAAATTAAAAGCGAGAGAGAGAGGACAAAGTTGGGATGGTCTCCGAGTCCAACCAGAATGGGAATGGATCACGGAAGGGAGGGTGAATGGATCTAAGGCGGACTTGTTAACTGTTAAGACGGAGGGAGAAGGTGAAGCTAACGGAACTTAGTAGGTGTGTGTGTGTGTGTGTGTGTGTGTGTGTGTGTGTGTGTGTGTGAAAAATATGTCATTACCTTTAATTTCCCGGTGATTTTATTTCCCGTATGGTAAACAATAAACACCATTAATCTACAATATGTTAAGGATACTCTACAATATCCTTTTCATCGCTTTGATATAGGATGGTCAGGACTACATAATACATCCTCACACATTTTCTTTCATCCTTGTTTCAATTATCAAATATCCATCCTTCTGTCTGAGGGTTGGTGACCACATCCCTCCACTTCAATCGTTGCTAGGACACCTTTATCAAACCTCCCAAATTTGCATCTCTCAGGGATCCCTCAGCTTTTAATATCATTCATCCACCCTAGTCTCTCTGCCTGCTCCTGACCCCTCCTACCATTTAATTTGACCCATTAATATCTCTATCATTATCCCCTCATCTCTAATTATACGGTCAAAGTATCTCGTTAGCGTTATTAGTTGCCATCATCCCTCTCTAGTGGCTGTTTAAGATATACGGACGAGGAAGCATATGGTAATTCTCTAGTTTTGTATCGGATGATTATTTCGCCTGTACCGGACCCACAGATTAGTAATATTGTGTGAAGCTAAATACGTGTGTGTGTGTGTGTGTGTGTGTGTGTGTGTGTGTGTGTGTGTGTGTGTGTGTGTGTGTGTGTGTGTGTGTGTGTATTTCTTAAAACTTTCTGCAGCTGTCTTGTATTTCTTTGTCTATTATTTTCCGTACCATTATTTTAGCCTCTAATCTTCCATGTACAGGCCCATGAGACGTTTTCTTTTAAATTCTATAAGAAAAAGGCAAAAAAAAAACATCTCAACTGCGGGCCATTTGTTTGTGATGTCACGCACCACCAACACGAGAGGACATAACTACAAGCTCGTTAAGTTATCATGTAGACCTAAATATGGAAGATCTACCAGGCCAAGCTGTAGAATCAAGAACAGTACCGGACTTCAATTTAACCATTCACCATCGGCCTCCTTACCTCGACATACCAGGTGACCATTAGGTAAATAAGGTAGTTAAAATCCTCACAAGAAGTCAAGACCATTTTATCCCTATCTTTATATCAATGCTTAAATTCATCTCTGATATCAACAGCTAAATGAAAAAAAGGTTTAATTTAGTATTCTGTGAGTGAGGTCCGCAGCTGAACGGGAAAATCAGGGGTTTTAGTATTGGTCAGTAGAATATTAAACAAAACACAGGTGGAGGAGGTAAAGAAGATAAGCTCTGTTAGTGGGGATAAACGTCAACTGTACGATTAACTGCTCTTCATATTGACCTGATAGTCACGTACTATTACAACGAGTCAATACAACACACAGTAACACTCATAATTTACTGGAAACAATGAAGAATTTTAATTGTAAAAAATAATGTTGGGTTAAAATGGTTAATATTGACTCTAATATGTGTAATGATTTTAATAATACCAGTGATGATGATGATGATATTGACGATGATAATTATAAAACACTAAAACAAAAATATAAAATAACAATAATAATGAAGAAGAAATGTTAGAATAGCAACAGTAATAACTAAAATATACAAGGAGCCTTCCACACCAGGTAAAATAATGAAACACTATTATTGTGTGCTGGTCAAGATCATTAACCTGCTCCAACGGCAAACATTTATTGTGTGTGTGTGTGTGTGTGTGTGTGTGTGTGTGTGTGTGTGTGTGTGTGTGTGTAACTCGAAATACCTCCAAAACAGGACGACCAATTTTAATTAAACTTGGCATCAGTGAGATTGGGTGGTGACTGACCAAGGAAGACGTCATATAGTTCTTCAGAAAGTATTTGTCTTGGTCAAACTAATTGGCGTCTTGGACCAACCAATATTTTACCGTGGTCATTATGCACTATTTCACCTGACGATTAAACACCCTACTGCTAACCTAACCTAACATAACCTAACTTAACCTAACCTTGGTACCTAAACTAACCTAACCTAGCACCTACACTAACCTAACCTAACCTGACACTCAACATATTCTTCCCATACAATGCGGACAAACATATAAACCCAGACAGACTGACAGACAGACAGACAGACAGACAGACAGACAGACAGACAGACGACAGACAGACAGACAGACAGACAGACAAACGATAGCTTTATGAGCATTACATAAATATTTAAGTCTGTGTAAACACTTGTACAGTACTTCTCTACTTAAAAAGTGCAACACCGAATAAACGTCAAGCGTACTTTATGAAGCGTAAAGTGCATAAGTATACTTGGGGTATATATTATTATAAAATTAACGTGTAAATAAATAATACAACAAGTACGTGTAAATAAATAGTGTAATATGTATGTGTAAATAAATAATATAATATGTAAGTGTAAATAAATAATATAACAAGCACGTGTAAATAAATACAGTAATATAACAAGTGTAAATAAATAATATAATATGTACGTGTAAATAAATGATATAATATGAACGTGTAAATAAATTATATAATATGCGACGATTAAAAGTGTAATACGTCAGCTTTCTTTTATGTTATATTATTTACTATATTGTTTGTTAGTATGACTCTGGTAAACACTAGGTATACGAATATAGCCTAAAGTACGTATGATACATGTTTATGACGCGATCCTAACACGGTTTATCATTCAGAAATATGCTATGTAAAGAAGTGTCTCATGAGCTGTATTAACGGAGCTGGGTGACGAGGACTGGTAAAAGTGCTGAGTCGGTGAGTCAGTGAGGAGTGAGTCGAGTAGAAGTGAGTCAGTGAGGAGTGAGTCAGTCAGTCGGCGAGTGAGTGAATGAGTTATTAAGCCAGTCAGTCAGTGAATCGGTGAGTCAATCGGTCAGTTAGTGATTCGTGGTGATTAGTCAATCAGTGAGTCAAAGAGTCATTCAGTTAGTGATCGAGTCAGTTAGACAGTGAATCAGTGAGTCAATGGTTCGATAAGTTAGTGACTGAATCAGTGAGTCAGTCGGTGAGTCAATGAGTTTGGCCATTTAAAGATCGAGTCAGTGAGTCAGTACTGTAGAACTGCATGACACTAATATAAAATTAATAATAAATACCTCACCATAGTATATAATGGTACGACTAAAAACAGTACATTATTTCCTGCTGTAAATCCAACCAACTTTCTGAGAAAAAAAATACAAATTGGTAATAAAACGACCGGAAAAACGTACATGTGTGTTTGTGTGTGTGTGTGTGTGTGTGTGTGGAGGAACAGGAGGAGGTAGGGGGGGGTATTCTATTCGCATCAAAAACTGAAATGAATTCAGAGTGGCTGGGAACTCTCGCAGGCAGGAGGTGGTACCCCCTATAAAACTTCATGTGATCTCAGTGATGACGCCTCCCTGCTCTCGTGTAAATAGCTGGATTTTATTTTTTTTTCAACTTGTTTTTATCACTTTCTTAACACAGGTTGTGACCAGGTGATGCGACGTCATTAATCTGGTTGTTTACCTGATGAGCTTACACCTGAGCATGGTGGAAGGTTCATCAAGATGTTAATGTTCAGAGTGTGTGGTTGTGAAGGCTGGGTTGTGGGTTGGTTAATATAACACACACACACACACACACACACACACACACACACACACACACACACACACACACACACACACACACACACACACACACACACACACACACACACACACACACACACACACACACACACACACACACACACACACACACACACACACACACACACACACACACACACACACACACACACACACACACACACACAGTGTGGATATTAACACAAACACACGGAAATGGACATAGTTGAAAAATTCATAGAAAGAGAAGTAAAAATCATAGTATAAATAATTTTTCCGACTGTAAGCAAAATAAAGTTTATTTACAACTACAGAATAAAAACTCAACATAAATATGAACATTAAAAACAAAGTCATTCATATCATTACAGATACAAACTTTAACTAAAATACTGAAACGTGTTTTTGGTTGGGTTTAATGAGGTCAAAGGCTGTCCTTCCTGACTTGACTGGTGATTTATAGTTTATGATACCTGATTTAACTCATATAATAATAATGATAATAATAATAGAAAGAACAATAATAATAATAAACCGGGGAGGAATAAAAATCGAATAAACAAATAATGAAAAACACCAAAAACAGACACAAACAGAATGAAAAATTAACCATGAACATTAATTTATGTCAGTAAAAAAAAAATAAAACACGAACTGACACAAAAAAATCCGGTTAATGAGAGAAAAATCCTTGGAAATATACACAAGGAAAATTAATATCAGTGTTGAAATGCGATAAAGTCTGAGTCACTAACATGAATGGAGAGAAAAAATTATAGGAAATAATTCAAACTTTGTGAGAAATAAACTATAAAATATTTGTCCCAGTGATGTGATGAACAAATTATGGGAGTGATGGAGGAAAATTATCAGAAGCGAATATACTGAAAGAGTGAGAGAGGAGAGGAAGAGGAAGGATGGGAGGAAGGAAGGATGGGAGGGAAGGAGGAAGAAAGGGAGAGAGGAATGTAAGGAGAGGAGGAGGTAGACAATAATCGAGTGTTGGAATAAAAGATGGAAAAAATACTAACGAATGGCAGAATAATACGGAAAGATGGATACAGATAGACAGATAAACAGACAGACAGACAGACAGACAGACAGACAGACAGATACACACACACAGAAAAAAAGAGACAGAGAGAGAGACAGACAAACAGACACTAAGACAGACAGACAGAGAGAAATATAACACAAAAGACCACAAGAACGGTGAGGGGTGTGAGGGTGAGGTGTGAGGGTAGGGGTGTGAGGGTGGGGGTGTGAGGGTGAGGGTGTGGTGGTGTGGTGAGGTGTGGTGAGGTGTGGTGAGGTGTGGTGAGGTGTGAGGTGAGGTGTGAGGTGTGGGGTGTGGTGAGGTGTGGTGAGGGTGTGAGGTGAGGGTGTGAGGTGAGGGTGTGGGGTGAGGGTGTGGTGGGGTGTGGGGTGAGGGGGGTGTGGGGTGGGGGTGTGGGGTGGGGGTGTGGGGTGGGGTGTGGGGTGAGGGGTGTGGGGTGAGGGTGTGGGGTGGGGTGTGGGGTGGGGGTGTGGGGTGGGGGTGTGGGGTGTGGGGGTGTGAGGGTGAGGGGGTGTGAGGGGTGGGGGTGTGGGGAGGGTGTGGTGAGGGTGTGAGGGTGGGGTGTGAGGTGAGGGTGTGGTGGGGTTGTGGTGGGGTGTGAGGGGAGGTGTGGGGGTGAGGGTGTGAGGTGAGGGTGTGGTGGGGGTGTGAGGTTGAGGTGTGAGGTGAGGTGTGGTGAGGGTGTGGGGTGAGGGTGTGAGGTGGGGTGTGAGGTGGGGGTGTGAGGGTGGGGTGTGGGGTGGGGGTGGGGTGAGGGGTGTGGGGGAGGTTGTGAGGTGGGGGTGTGAGGTGAGGTGTGTGTGTGGTGAGGTGTGGGTGAGGTGTGGGGTGAGGGGTGTGAGGTTGAGGGTGTGGTGAGGGTGTGGTGAGGGGTGTGGTGGGGGTGTGGTGAGGGGGTGTGAGGGCGTGGGGGTGTGTGGGGTGAGGGGGTGAGGGTGAGGGGTGTGGGGTGAGGGGTGTGTGGGGTGTGAGGGGGGTTGGGGTGAGGGGGTGTGGAGGGGGTGTGAGGGTGTGGGGTGAAGTGTGAGGTGAGGGTGTGAGGCGTGGGGTGTGGTGAGGGTGTGAGGTGGGGTGTGGGGTGAGGGTGTGAGGTGAGGGGGTGTGAGGGGCGTGGGGTGAGGGTGTGAGGTGAGGGGGGTTGAGGCGTGGGGGTGTAGGGGTGAGGGGGTGTGGTGAGGGTGTGGGGTGAAGGGGTGTGGAGGGTGAGGGGGTGTGGGGGAGGGTGTGTGAGGGGTGTGAGGGTGTGAGGATGGGAGGAGGTGAGTGGGAGTGAGAGGGGTGGATTACTGTAAAGTAGATACATCCCTCAAGACGGGTGGTATGGAAGATGAGGGTGGGGGGTGAGGATAGGCGGGGAGGGGTATGAGGATAGGGAGTGAGGAGTGGGGTCGGTGAGTGAAGATTGGGGGGTAGGGATGGCAGCCAGCGCTAGTTCATCTCTATCTCTCTCTCTCTCTCTCTCTCTCTCTCTCTCACAGGATGCGATAAACTTCTTCTACCTTTCAACTTTTATTCTCTCGTTACGATGGCGGAAAACTAGTTGTCTTTATCCTGGACAGTGACACATGCTAATTACCTGACGTGAGTTAGGTTAGATTATCTACACCACTATCATCACAACTACTACCACTATCACTACATACCACCACTACCACTACCACAACTATCATTCATAACTACCAAACCATTACCACCACTACCACAACCATTACCACCACACTACACAACTATCACCATAACTACACAACCATCACACAACTACTACAACCATTACCACCACTACCCACAACTATCAACATACCTACAACTTCGTTAACTACCTAACCATTACCACCACTACTACAACCATGCTTCTAACTACTATAACTTGGTTGTGTTGTCGCTACAACAATCTCATCACGTGAATATTGGGCATCTCAAGCTAATTTAACTTTATGATTCAATACCTAACGCTACTAACCTAACCTAACCTACTACCTACCTAACATAACCTAACCTAACCTACTCTACTACCTAACCTACATACCCCTAACCTACCTAACTTCTAACACCCTACCTAACATACCTAACCTACCTACCCCAATACCACTACCTAACACACCCCCTAACCTAACCTACCTACCTAAGCTTAACCTACCCCTAACTAACCTACCTACCTAACCTACCCTACCCTGACCTAACCTACCTAACACCTACCTAACCTACCCCTACCTACCCAACCTAACCTACCCTACCCCTAACCTACCCCTGCCTACCTGACCTACCTGACTGCCCATTATTATTCACTCTTCAGAAGTAAATTAGGTGTGCTATTCTTCACTTGAGCAATGTCACATGTGCTTCTT
>NW_024713217.1:0-15991 GCF_018991925.1 Homarus americanus | reverse complement strand
AATTGGGTGTCTCTTTTTCTTCTCAGCACCACAAAACTCTCACTTTTAAGCTTGCCAACCATTTTAAAGTGAATTACAAACGAAAATTTTGTCAGTACACAGCGCAATCACTAACTTTGGGACTCGAAAATACGTAATTTGACAAAATTTTGGTACGACTGAGGCGGTCATATGTCCGGGTGATCGTAGGTCGAGTATGTCATAAGTCGAGGAGTAGCTGTACTGAGTATTCTGTAGTGTGTTGTCAATGGTATAAACAGTGGAAAAACAACATGATGTGAGTGAATTAGTGATTTTCTCGCCGAATCCGCATTCGGAATTAATCTCATAAGTGAATAGAATAAGGCTAATTTCCATAAAAAAAATATTTGTTCATGTAGAAAATAAGGAAATATGGTAAATAAATACTTCTTCGTAATTGCTGATCATGATTCCACATCAGTGGTTGCTGTGACTCCCTCCCTCACCCTCCACTGCCCCCCACTCGTGGCATGGCCTCCTGCCAGCCCCAAACCTACTGACTTCACAAATTCACCACAGCCAAACTAAGGTAAATAATGGACTCGTATTTGGTTTCCACATTCTTCTACACACTGTACAGTGATCCCTCGGTTAACGAGCGCCTCTGTTAACGATTTACCTTCCATAAGATTCTTAACTTCGGTTAACGAGCAATCCCTCGATTAACGGGTTTTTTACAAGCCGACTTCAACATGTTTTCGCTTGCATTTGGCTGCCCACCAGCTGTAGTATTAGTCCGCCAATACGGTAATCGGTTTTAGGGCTTAAATTCCTTACTATTTTAGTAAATATCAAGAAGTTTATACTATTCAATAATTTTAAAAGTTTAATATTAACTTTTTTAGTCATTTTAACAATTATTGAACATAAGTGTAGGTAAAGAAACTAGTTTCTGGCACGCCATCCAGCCTGTTAAGACACCAAACAGGCGTTAGTCTCTCTCTCTTGTCAGTGGAGGTAACATCTTGCTTGAGACTCTCTTCAACTAAATGCTTTTTTTCTGTGTTTGCAAGCAAATTATTGGTAATTTTGAAATTTATTTTACATATTGACAATATATAATGCAGTGCAGTGTTGATTTAAAGAAAATAATCTTGAATTACACCAAGAGAACTAAAATTTTATGGGTGAAATGGCACCATGGGGTAACTTCTCTTCCACCCCAATACCTTCTCTTCTCCCTACTCCTCCACCCCCATTCTAATTCCCATCATCATCCAGGAACCTTCTACATACACACCTCAAAGTAAGTGTAGTTTTCTACCTTTTTTGTTGAATTTAGGCAATTTTCGGTGAGCTGGAACCAATTACCCAAAAACCCATTGAAACAATGGTTTCGGTTAACGAGTTTTTCGGTTAACGAGCAACCTGCTGGAACAGATTGTGCTCGTTAACCGAGGGACCACTGTACAGTACAGTATTATCTTTTAATCCACAAGTGTTTAAGTGATGTTCGGGGAAAATCGATGTGTTTTTTTTTTTACCCACTGGGAGGTTGAGTAGAGAATCACTCTCCTGCAGTTATCGGATTAAATATCTTACACAAGGTATGAAACACCACACCATCCATGTTCAGTTACAGGTTTTCCTCCATTAATAATTAACATAAAACAGTTCTGATTAAGGATAAAAAAAAATAAATTCCTGCTTTTTTACCTAAAAAAAAAAAGGTATGAATTTTCACAAGTCTGTCTTAATGTTTCTGAATGAAGAATGCACCCAGTACATCTATCTGAAGCCAAGAGCGTAGCGCGGCCAGACAGAGCGGGTGATGCACTGTAAAATGTAGTCTGTGACGACGCAAAACGAAGTAGTGATGCTGATGACTTTCTTCTTGAAGACACGTCAAAGAAGAAGCAGTAACCTCAGAAGTCAGGGTCTCCAGCAGGGACCACGGCTCCTCCCCCGCACCCCGTCTGGGGCTGTAGAGGGTGGACTCCTCCTGTCATCGGGTTCCCCATGTGAGCTTACATGTGGCTCAATGACCGACCCTCCGCCGACGATGGACATAGGGGATTCCCTTTGTCTCCCTGCCCCGTCGCGCCTTTGTCGTCTTGCCTTTCCTCGGGACTTGCCTCTGAGCACATGGATGACCTGGTTCTTCCGTCACTGCTCTCCACTTCAGGACTCAACACTTCACCTCTGCCGAGGTCCCACAGCCATGATAGTCACCACACAAATGGACGAGACGGTACGCCTGCTCACTCAGGTGGGCTTTCCTGCTCCCCAGGGGAGGTGATGCTGAAGTTCACCATCATCACCCCAGAAACTCGTCGTACCAAGGTAATGGTTCACCATGTACCCTGGGAGATCCCTATCGACGATCTTCGCCCTCTTCTCCCACAACTACTGGACATGGAACGCCGCATCAACCCGGTCTCCAAACGTCTATCCAACGAACTCATCTGCTGGTGGGTGGGCCCCCTCCCTCCGAAGGTGAATGTAGGACCAATTCACAACTGTCCTCTCGACCGATTTATCGGAACCCCAAAAATCTGTGGTCATTGCCAATCGTGGAAACACCGCACCTGGGAGTGCACGAGGATGGTCGCCTGCGGTTTCTGTGCAGGTCCTCACGAAACAGTGGAATGCAAATCGAAAATTCAGAACAAAATCCCAGTTATTCCACGGTGTGTCAATTGCCATGGCAGTCACCACGCCTGGAATGCCAATTGCCCACAGCGTCCTGGCACTCGCCCGGGGAAAACTTACCTTGTACCACCGCCCTCGTCTCTGACGAAGCCCGTCAACCAAACCTCACTCCTATCCACCACCACCTCTTCCATCCACCAAGGATTTCCCATTGATCTCCTCTCCTCTGCCATCCCCCCTATCACCCCTACCACCCATCCTTTCTCCCCTCCCTCCCTCTCCCTACTGTTCTTGGAACAAGGTCGTTGCCGGCCCTGTCACACAGTCACCACCATCTCCAGCCCACCCAGACCCCCGCTGTCTCTCACCAGCACCACCACCTCTTACTCAACTGAACCCTCACCGTCCCTCTCCGTTGCTACCACCACCACATGCCCAGTCGGGCCCTCGGCAATCCTCGCCGCCACCTCCAGCTCCTGTACAGATACACCAAGTTGGTTCTATGGAAACAATCACTCTCCGTCTGGATCGCCACTCCAAGCAAAACAACCTTCTCTCTGCCCAACTCGACTTGTTTGTGAAAACAATTGCGACATTGCAGAGGCAGCAACAACTCATTCTGGACACCCTGACCCAACAGAGGCGCACTTTGCAAGCCCTGGTGACCCGCCTCCTTCCATCTCCCGAGATGGAGGATCCATCCCTCGCTCTCCCACTCCTCCCTCTCCATTTTTCTCAACAGAATTTGGTTCCTCCTCTGGAGCCCTGTCTAGCCCCACTGACTCATCTCACACCGGAGGCCGTTCCCTCCTCTTCTTACAATGGAACATCCAGGGACTTAGACCTCGCCGGACAGACCTCGCCCAGTTTGTGCTCTCTCATCAAGTAGATGTTGCTCTACTTCAGGAAACCATCACAGACGATGTTACTCCACTCCGCCTCTCTGGCTGTACTGTTTACACCCTGCCTCGGTTCCGTGGGCAGGCTCGTGGCCTCCTCACCCTTGTGCATAACACCATTCCATCTGTTCGTCTCCCTTCACCTGACTCACATGGACCCCCGTCTGAATTACTTTGTCTCCCTTACTCTTGGTGACCGGACCCTTCGTGTAGTCAATGTTCATTTCAAGAGTGATTCTCTGGACCCCTAGGTTCTTCACGACCTCCATGATGGGATTCCCACTATTGTTCTTGGCGACTTTAATGCCCGCCATCCCACTCTTACTCCGGATCATCCCACGCCATGTACCCTTAACGGATCACATCTCTCACAGTTTCTTAATGGGGATGATGATGTTCGCTTTCTTTGTCCTGACGATCCTACTCGCCTCCCCCATAGTTTCCTTGATGTTGGCTTACTATTGAACGGTCATACTTCCTTTCATCCTACCATCTGCACCGAGCCTGCTCTGTATAGTGACCATCTTGCCATTACTACCCATCTCAGGCTCTCCTTCTCTGCCCCGACATCAGCTCCTTATCGATCCCCTCGCCTTCGTCTCACACAAGATGCTGTTCCTTCCTTTACCCAAAACCTTTCTACCTGGGCGGATTCCTATGTTGT
The DNA here is from genome assembly GCF_018991925.1 of Homarus americanus. NCBI lineage: Eukaryota > Metazoa > Arthropoda > Malacostraca > Decapoda > Nephropidae > Homarus > Homarus americanus. The sequence goes on along the minus strand of NW_024713217.1, from coordinate 11,815 downwards.
CCCCCAGTCCCTTGACTCTTACAGCGCTGATTTTGTTGATGCCGTGTATGACTCTGTCAATTGCACTACCCCTCCACGCCCTCCCCGTCACCCCAGAAGTGCCACCAACTACTGGTATCGTATCCCTGCCATGAGACATCTCCGGCAGGTAATCCGTGATCTCCACTCTGCCATACGGAGGTCTCGGTCTCCAGAGGACTGGGAAGACTTCAAAATTTGGTGCTCCTTTGCAACTCAGGATCGCCGTCGGATACGTGAGGCGGACTGGCTATCCTTCACGGGGTCTCTATCGTTCCAGTCGTCACCCTCTTATGTATGGAATAGGATTAATGCTATACGGGGTACTCGACGGAGGCCTCCTCCCCACCCTGACCCCGCCCCCCTTGCCTGCTCTTTAATGGAGGACTGGGCGCGAGCTTCCTCCCCTGAGGCACTTCCAGATCCAATGCAGGAGGCAGTGCAGGCCCGCATCGATGCGTCTGAGCCTGTTGTTCGTGCTGCTCTTACCTCCCCTGCCCCCACTGATCATCCCATCACACAGTTCGAGCTTGACAGTGCTCGTCGCTCTAGAAAAGACACCTCTCCTGGGGATGATCAGATAACCTACTCCGTCCTCAACGCCTGTACTAATATTCCTAACGGCCCCTTGCTTGCTCTCTACAATATGTCTTATGAACATGGGGTTCTCTTGTCCAACTGGAAAAATGCCACTATTATCCCCATCCCTAAGCCGGGAGATCCTGGGAAATATCGACCCATTAGTCTTACCTCCTGTGTTTGTAAGATGATGGAGAGGATACTCCATCGTCGCCTTCTTCACACCATAGGCGGCTTCCACAACTCCCTCAATGGTTTCATTCAACATCGCAGCACAGCACACTCCATTGCTTCCTTTTATTGCAATCAGACTGCCCGCATCTCCGTCTTCCTTGATATCAAGGGAGCCTTTGATACGGCTCAGCCTGCCCTCATTTTAGCTGAACTTGCGCGGTTAGGGGTTAAAGGGAGACTTCTACAATGGATCGCCTCTTACCTCACTGGACGTCAGGCCAGGGTTCGCGTTGAAGGCTCTATGTCTCCTGTTCAAGAAATGAACCTCGGCACCCCTCAAGGTGGAGTCCTGTGTCCCACCTTGTTTAACACTCTCATGCACTCCATTGCATCTCTCCCGTGGCCGACAGAAGTTGTCCACTCAGGATATGCCGACGATGTCCTCCTCCAAGCCCCTGACTACCTCAGCATGCACGAAGCCCTTGATCTGGTCTCCAGAGAGTGTGATTCACTTGGTTTCCTTCTATCAACTGCGAAAACAATAGCCATGTGGCACGGTCGTGTTGTACCTCCACCCCTTCTCTTATCAGGAACGCCCTTGGGCTGGGTTAATGAGACAAAATACCTGGGTGTGTATGTAACTCGCACACGTTGTCAGATCCCTGAAGTCCACTATCTTCGAGACATATGCTTTCGGCGTCTCGCTCCCCTCTCTACCATGTGTAGGGGTTCCCTTGGTGCCACCATCCCTGTACTTCTCACCATGTACAAGTCCTTTGTCCGTTCCTGTGTCGACTACGCCGCCCCTGCCCTCGTCAACATTAGTCGGACTGCTGTCAACCGTCTCGAAGTTATCCAGAGGAAAGCTGCTCGTATCATCCTTGGGGCTCCTCAGTGGACACTCTACTTCTCTATATACCGAACTTGGTCTTTCCCCCTTACAGGATCGTGTCCAGGAGTTTTACCTAAAAACTGCCAACTATGTCCAAACCAACTTGACTCCTGCTGTCCGAGACCAACCTCCATCTAGAGGACAGTGGCGAGGGTCACTCATCCGAGCCCTTCAGGAACATGACCTCCTGCCTGATATTGTTGTCACCCCTGCTGTTGGTTCGTCTCCTCCCTGGCTGGATTTTCAACCTGAAGTGATTGCCTTCGGTGGACCGCTCCCGAAATCCCAGGTGAACCCTGTTATTCTCTGCAAATACCACCTCTTCAGGATCGCCCACTGGTCCCCAGGTAGGGTCGTCCTCTACACTGATGGTTCTGTTGACCCCGCTACAGGTAGGGCCGGGGCTGGTGTCTACATCTCCCGTCCTGATGCTCCTGAGCCTATCAAACTGTCTCTCAGAGTTTCTGACGGGGCATCCTCCACTCAGGCTGAACTAATAGCCTGAACTAATAGCCCTCCTTGCTGCCCTTCTCGCTGAGGAAGAAGCAGATGGTTTCTGCCCCTTGCTTGTCTGCTCCGATTCCAGGTCTGCTCTCGACGGGATCGCATTTGGATCAGGGGAAAATAAGGACCTCATCCTCCAAATACGAGGGTTACCATCCACACTTCACGATGCAGGCCGTCCTGTGACATTCCTATGGATACCCAGTCATGTGGGTATCTTGGGGAATGAGGCAGCAGATGGCCTTGCCAAGACTGGCTGCAACAAGGCCACACCTGACTACGTTGTTCCTCGAACACTTTTACAGATTAGGACCCAAATTCGCCGCAAACAGAGAGAAGCTCGGGAAGCAGCCATCCCCCTGGACTCCCCGCCCACCTGGTACGATATCCTCCGTAAACTTCCTGACCTCTCGTACGTCTACGGGAAAGGGTCGCGGAAAGGGGACGTGATTGCTGCCTGTATCATCATTGGGTATGACTAGCTTGGGAGATTGGTATCCCCGCATCCCCTGAGCAACTCTCTTGTGCATTATGCAGAAGACCCGACAGCAGCACCCTTATCCACTACCTCCTAAGATGTCCCCACACACAACGCTTCCGTGACGCCTGCTGGACCACCACTCCACGACCCCCTGACGGAGACACGATGATCCTCCCCATACTGGCCAGATATTTTGTAAATAATATTGATTATGTGTTAAAGGAATATCCTTCCTTCCTTAGGCTTTAGTAAGCCCCTTTATAATATTTATACTGTATATACTTGTCACACTTGCCAGATGCTTCTGGTGTCATTGTACAGGGGTACCTAGTGACAGCACTAGGATCCCGCTTCCTCTATCAAGGAATAAACAATTGAAATTGAAATTGAAGTAGTATCGGATCACTGGGACGTTAAATGAATTTTTGGTCTCTAAAGTTTAGCATCGTAGTACCGAAACAACGTTATGCGGGACAACGTTAAGCATGGACTTACTGTATCTCCATTAGCCGGAACATTTGGTACAGAGCTCTTCCTGGAATGAGAGATTTCTGGGTAACCAGACGACTTTCTCAAAGCTGGAAAAAATCCCTCATTCCCAGAATTTTCCGGGTATCGGGAAAATTTAATTGGAATTTTTCAAAAAATGTGTCCCTCGGAAATTCGTTCGCAAAGCCGTAATTTTCCGGAAAATAATGGCTTTGAGAACGATTTTCTGAGAAAATTTCTATTCCGGCCATCGGAGAGTTCCGGGTTTGAGAGATTCCTGCAAACGAAGATATTACTGTATATTGGAAAATTTTGATAATTTTGGTAGTTGCGATATAAACAAAATCGCTATAAAAAGTCGCGATATATCCCGATCTTACTGTACCGAATCAATAAATAAATAAACCTGACAAATGCAGCAACACCTAATCAGCCCCACCCTGCTTACAAACTCAAGTGTCTTAGTTCTCAGTAGGCCTATAGCAAGTCTCATTAGACCACTGTACAGTATTCAGTAAGTGTTGTTAATTTCATAAGATTTACTTTTTTTATTACCGGTAATCTTCCCAGTTTCTTAAGAAAAAAGAAACAAATTCTGAGATATTGAAGTCAAATTTATCGAGATTTTACTGTACTAACTCTTCCTTACATTCCTTTAATACTGTGGCAAATATCTCATCGGGACCTGGTGACTTATTAGGCTTTAGTTTATCTATTTGTTTACTATTATAGTTACTGGTCACCTCTGTCTCGCTTACTCTATTTTCTTCACTATATCTGTATAGAGTCGGTGCCTCGGATATCAGGTTTAAATTTTCGGTGGTGAAAACCGATGAAAAATATCTTCAAATTATTGCTCATTTCTCCGTCGTTATCAGTAAGTTTACCGATATCTGACTGTGTTGGTCCAATCTTGTCAAGTGTTTTAGGTTGATACATTTGGGAGAATCCCTTGGGGTTTGACTCTGCCTCCCTTGCTACCTTCAGTTCATTGTTCCTCTTTGCTTTTCTCATCTCGGTCTAAACCCTACCGGCCAATACCTTATAATAATCTCGGCGGTAAACTTAACCACGATTTATTCTCCTACCTATAGCCTTCCTTTGTTCAATAGTACTTTTAAAATAATTATTTTTCCATTTAGGGTCATTGTTGTTTGATCTGACTTTTCTGTATGTTATGTTCTGCCTTTGTCCATTAAGTAGCTCATTATTTATATTGTTATGGTACTCATCAACCTCAGATCTCATGGTCAGGTCACTCCTCACTGTCGTGCTTTGTGAGGTTATCGTGGTAAGGTGGGGTCACCCTCTGGGTATATTATGTGAGGTCACATTATTTACACCCCCTTTCCAGATCATGTAGCTCACCCCCAAACGTAACTTTACTTCTCTCAGCTGCCTTTTCATCCTATCAACGTTTGCCTTACGGAAATCTGTGACTAGATTGGAAATTTTCTTGTGATTGATATTAAGGCCTATTTTGAATCTCACATCTTTGTGATCGCTGTTGGTTAGTTCATTCCCTACTTCGACATTACTAATGAGGGTTTTCTCTGTTTGACAGAACTAAATCTAGTACAGTATTACCCCGCTTTACACGGTTTCACTTTCCGCGATTTCTCATTTACACGGTACCTTGCCAGAACCGGACTTTCACTTTCCGCGGTGCATCTACTCATATACACGGTGAAGTATAATTTTTTTTTTTTATTTAGCTCATAAAATTCATACAAATTACCCGGCTAGAATATAATTTACATTGCTGGAATTCTTACAATATGATGATCATTTTGAATATAAACATCATGGATTTTGCATTAGACATACAAATTTTAGATCTAATGTAATAATTTGGTTTACACAAAGCAAGTATTTTATCTTTTGTACAAAATATATGAAGTTTACATTCAAAATATTCCCTGACCTGCAAGGAATCCAGAAATGTCAATTATATTATCCTAACTTTAGTCTGAGTTATTATTTATTACTAAAAATGTAAATATACTATTTTCTCCCAAAACTTCTCTGGTAGGGAGGGAAGGTGGGGGAGGGAGGGAGGGACCAACCCAGCTAGGGTGGAGTATTTTGATTGACAGATAGTGTCCTTGAAGAATATTTCTTTGTTTATTTAATGAAGATATATGATTCAGAATATAATTTTGGAATATATGAATCATAAACATTATGGATTTTGCATTAGACATACAAATTTTAGATCTAATGTAATAATTTGGTTTACACAAAGCAAATATTTTATCTTTTGTGCAAAATATATGACATTTACATTCAAAATATTCCCTGACCTGCAAGGAATCCTGAGTCCTAAAAGCGGGGGTGGGGGGGAGGGTTGGGACCGACCGACCATCTGGCGTAGTTGGAAGAGGGGGGAGGCAAGTTGGGGTACTTTGATAGACAGATAGTGTCATGAAGAATATTTTTTTTTTATTAACTGAAGATATTTGTTTTAGCTCATAAAATTCATACAAATTACTCCACCAGAATATAATTTACATTGCTGGAATTCTTACAATATGATGATCATTTTGAATATAAACATCATGGATTTTGCATTAGACATACAAATTTTAGATCTAATGTAATAATTTGGTTTACACAAAGCAAGTATTTTATTTTTTGTGCAAAATTTATGAAGTTTACATTCAAAATATTCCCTGACAAGGAATCCAGAAATGTCATTCCTAACTCTGTGTTAAAATCTAGAGGAGGGGGGAGTGGGGGGAGATTTGAGTCCATTATTTGAATGGACATAACCTGGCGACTGTATTTCTCTTAAATATTAATTGTGTGAGCATACCATCTGTGTCGTAGTGTGGAAGAGGTCGGGGTATTGGCAAGTTGGGGTACCTTTGATAGACTACTGATTAGTGTCTGATGAAAAGGAATATTTCTTTTTCTTATCTAACTCAGTGAAGACTATGGATTGTTTATAGCTCATAAAACTTCATTCTGACCAAATCCTAACTCCCACCAGAATATAATTTACCATTTACAGCTGGAATTATTACAGTAAAATATTGATGATAATCATCATTTGAATATAAAACATACATAGGATTTTGCATTCAAGACAATACAAAATTTTATGATACATACATGTAATAATTTGGTTTACACAACAGCAAGTTTATTTTATTCATTTTTAGTGCTGGAAGTACAATTTATGAAGATTTATTGCATTTACAAAAGATAATTACCCATCTATTGTGCAAAATTATGACATACCTGGCATCCAGCAATGAATACCAGGACAATGTCATTTATTATATTATCATTTATCATAACTTTAGAATTCTTACTGATCAGCCAGATTTTACATTTATTTTAATGTTTACTCTAAAATGTTATCGTTGACATTTATATCAAAATAGTGAATTGTCATCCTAACCATTTATATTCAAAATATTTCTCAGTAGGGAGGTAGGGACCGGACCAGGTGAGCAAGGTGGGGGGACAGATAGTGTCGTGAAGAATATTTTTTTTTTTATTAACTGAAGATATTTGTTTTAGCTCATAAAATTCATTTGCCAGAATATAATTTACATTGCTGGAATTCTTACAATTTGATGATCATTTTGAATATAAACATCATAGATTTTGCATTAGACATACAAATTTTAGATCTAATGTTTACTCTGAGTAAATATGTTATCTTTTGTGCAAAATATATGACATTTATATTCAAAATATTCCTGGTCTTATAAGGAATCCAGCAATGTCAATTATATTATCCTAACTTTAGTTTGAGGTATTACAGTATTTATTACTAGACATGTACCTTAAAATCTAGTGGTTTCCCCCCAAAATTTCTCAGAGAGGGAAGAGCCAGCGAGTGTAGTGTGAGAAGAGGGGGAAGGAGTTGAGTCCATTATTTGAATGGACATTAACTTGGCGACTGTATTTCTCTATTTCTCTTAAGTATTATTGTGTGCATGTACCATCATAAAATTAAGATGTTATTTTTACTAGAACATAGGTTTTGTGTCGGAAAAAGTGGAGTTTGGGGGTCAGCCAGTCTCTATTTCATTTAATCCCATATGTTATGTTGTTCTCTTTACGCGTTTCTCACTTTCCGCGGTACCCTGTGGGTTGAATTAACCGCGTAAAGTGAGGGTTGACTGTACTGTATATTGTTTCTCACTCTGTTTTTTTTTATTTTTGCATTTCTTTATTACAGTTGTACCCCACTTAACGCGGTCAATTGAACCCAGAGGGTCCCGCGTTAAGTGAAAACCGCGTTAAGTGAATAACAGAACATATGGGATTAATTCCAATAGAACCCAGCCCGACCCCCAAACTCCACTTTTTGACGACAAATAACTATGTTGTAGTAAAAATTCTATCTTAACTTTATGGTGGCATGAAAAACAAGTAATATAGAAGAGGTTAGGTTAGGAAAGATAAAGGTTAACATAGGAAAAATAAAGAATAGGTTAAAAAACGAAAATTTTTGAGGAACACTCACGGTAGTAGAAGAGATGGGTCGGCATACGGGGATGGAGGCTGGTTCCGAGGCAGAGGGCAGATTACTGCCCCTCAGGTGAATCACCATTACTAGGTGAATCACCATTACTAGGTGAATCAATATCACTGTCACTTACAGTTGTCATGGCTTCCCTGACAAATCCCTCAAAATCAACTTCACTATCACTATCACTGGCTTGGGCTGGCTGTGGTGGGTTGCGGGCGAAGAACTCGGTTATGCTTTGCTGACGGCTGGCTTTGATGTTGTCATGATACACCGTGATGTACGGCTCCATAGCCTGCACCAGTCGGGTATGGAAGACGTCATGGCGTTCATCGTCAGTGTCGCGGGAAACGATGGACTTAATTTTTTCTGTTAACTCTATGAGACACTTAATATCACTATGACTTAAACTAGGTTCTTCGGAGAATGACGCACCTTCTTCCTCCTCTTCACTGGCGGGTTCTTCTTCCAACATCTCGTCGGCAGTCACTTCAGGATCTCTGATCACCTCCATGATGTCTTCGTTGGTGGTCTCGGAGAAGCCTTCAGCTGTAATACTGAGCGCAGCTTCTCTGGCAAGGTCCACTGCTACTGCAACAGTCTGAACCTGACCAGTCACAGGTTCACTCCTCCTCTCACCTGGTATGCCATGCAACACATGTCTCCATGCGTGACGAATCGTAGCAATAGTCAGCAGATCCCATGCCTCCACCAAGAAGTCTACAGCTTGTTTGACGTTAAACTTCTTCCAAAATTGTTTGACGAGAAGTTCTTGAGTCGCCGCCTCTTGTTCCTTGTCCTCGTCGCTTTTACTCTCGCTGTCGGTGTCACCCAGCTTACGCAACTCATCCTTGGTGTTGGTAGAGTCGTTCAGGAGCTTGAATTTCTTTGCCGAGTATGCAGCTTTAACATTGCAGATTAACTCCTGGTCCATGGGCTGGATTAATGACGTAGTGTTGGGAGGAAGGAAGACCACTTTTACGTTGGGGTGACGATCCATAAGTAGGGGCGAGTGTCCAGGTGCGTTGTCAAGGAGCAACAAAATATTGAAAGGAACATTCTGTTGCTCGCAGAATTTCTGCACGTCAGGAACAAAACAGTTGTCAAACCAGAAGAGGGACAGAGAAGAGGACATCCACGCCTTACGTGCGGTTAGCCAGTGGACATTAAGCTTGTTCATGTCCATATTCTTGTAGGCGTGCGGCTTGCGGGCTTTGTGAATCACCGATAACTTTGGTTTACAGGTACCGGAGGCATTGGTGGTAAACAGGACGGTGATGCGTTCCTTCTGCATCTTCCGGCCCCTTACCTTGCTCGCAGACTGGACAACGAAGGTCTTGGAAGGTAACTTTTTCCAGAAAAGACCAGATTCGTCCATGTTAAACACCTGGTCGTCACTGTACTGTCCTTCCTCCATAATCTCACGTAAAAACGGAGGAAAATCTCTAGCCGCCGCACGGTCAGCACTCGCTTCCTCACCAACAATGCTGATGTTGGTGACCTTGTTCCTCCTCTTAAACCTATGCAGCCAACCATGGGAAGCATTGAAGGGTTTGGGCTCTGCAATTCCCAGTTTACGTGTCACTGCTGCGTATAGCTCACGTGCGTACTCCTGCACTGAGCGCGTGTCCACCGCCATGTTGCGTCGCGCCTGACGCACCAAATAACTCACCAGCAAAGTTTCCACTTTTGCCAGCACCCTGTTCTGGCAATACCTGATAGATGAAGCACCTGCAGACTTTGTGATCTTCATGTGCTCCTTTATCTTGGCTGCATCCTTCTTTATTGTACGAATCGTAGATTCGTTGACGCCATGCTGGCGCGCGAGATCAACTTGGCGTCTTCCTTTCTCCAAATCTTGAACAATTTGGTACTTCAGCTCGTAGCTTAATGAACGTCGTGTCTTCTTTGGTTTAGTGCCGCTGGGTCCAGGTAAGGAAAGGTTTCTCTCTGGGGGTGGTGGTCCGGCGGAAGCCATTTTACGGAACAATGGATGCGCGTTAACCCGGCGTGGCCTTGAGGGATGAAACTGCCGCGGCTAGGTCAAGCGTCGTCTCTCCTCCCTCCCTCCCTCCCCGGGGTAGTCACGTCATAATACTTTAAGCCAATTACAGCTAGCAGCAGAGGGGGGTAGGGCTGCATGGCCAATCACAGTCCGAGACGTCATATGACGTCAGTGATAACGCAACAAAGACACACACTGCGCAACCTTACCGCGCCGCTTGCCCAAGCGGAGGGAGGAGGAGGCAGGCAGGCAGGCAGGCGGGCGGGCGGGCGGGCGGGTGGCGCGTGGCGCGTGGTCAAAATCTAAAAATAGCATCCGAGCCGGACACTCACCTCGTATATGATGAAAAATGCCGCGTTAAGTGAAAGTTCAGCTTTGGCAAGGCACCGCGTATATGCGAAAACGCGTTAAGTGAAAGCGCGTTAAGCGGGGTAAAACTGTATTATTATTATTATTATTATTATTATTATTATTATTATTATTATTATTATTATTATTATCATCATCAATATTATCATTACAGTCGACCCTCGTTAATTCGGACTAATAGGGGGGGGAGGGTGTCCGTTTTAGCCGATTGTCCGAATTAACCGATTTTATCCCACTTTCCACTGTAATACGTACATAATTTCAGCAAAAATATTACATCTCCGTGAATGTATTATATCAAGCACAGTATGAATAGAATATCATTGTAATATAACAGTATTTTAACCGAAAACTATTAAAAAAACAAATAACATCTCAAGAACATCGGAAGGTTAGGTAAAATCTTTTGTTTTCGTCATGTATTTTATCCTATTTTACATTAAAATACATCACGTTTCAGCAAAACTACTATGTATTTCCGAGAATATATTCATTCAGGCGCAGTTTAGGTAAAATATACGTGTGATGTAACAGTTTTTTAACTGAAAACGATTTGAAGAACACGTATCCTCTAGCCCTGTTCAAGGAGAAGACTGGGAGAAGCTGTTTGGTGCTGCAGACGATGACAAGGAAAATGATTTGGATGGATTTTAATGAAAATATTCAGAAATATGGTATCGTAGTATTTTTTCAAGTCAATAAGGATAGAATATTATTGTAATACAACAGTTTTTTAACTGAAAACCAATCGCAAAGCGATTACGGTAACATCTTTTGAACGAAAGAAAGCGAAAGTCATTGTTTTCGTCAAGATTTTATCCCACTTTCCACTGTAATACTTATGTCATTTCAGCAGAAATATTACAGTTCCGTGAATGCATTATATCAAGCGCAGTATGAATAGAATACCATTGTAATATAACAGTATTTTAACCAAAAACTATTAAAAAAACGAGTAACTTCTCTTGAACATCGGAAGCTTAGGTAAGATCTTTTGTTTTCGTCATGTATTTTATCCTATTTTACATTAAAATACATCACGTTTCAGCAAAACTACTATTTATTTCCGAGAATATATTCATTCAGGCACAGTTTAGGTAAAATATACGTGTGGTGTAACAGTTTTTTAACTGAAAACGATTCGAAAAACACGTGTACCGTCTAGCTGATTGATACTCAACAGCTGGTGGTGCGTCATGCATCGTTGTAAACAATAGGAGGTTGAAGTAGATTACCGGGTATTATATTACGTGTGAAATATCGAAAAGGTTTTTATTACGGGTATTTTTTGTAGATCAATGAGTACTGTGATACCGTATATGATATGATAAGTTAGCCTGTGCTAAGAACTTCAACATAGACTACTGAAAACACATTGTAAGGTAATTTAGCCTATTGTAAGTTGGTGAGCTTCATTTGCTGAAGGAACTGCACAACTTTTCATTCCTAATTGGTACATATTTACGTTTCCTTACTGGCAGTTCATGTCCATATTCTTGTAGGCGTGCGGCTTGTGGGCTTTGTGAATCACCGATAACTTTGGTTTACAGGTACCGGAGGCATTGGTGGTAAACAGGACGGTGATGCGTTCCTTCTGCAACTTCCGACCCCTTACCTTGCTGGCAGACTGGACAACGAAGGTCTTGGAAGGTAACTTTTTCCAGAAAAGACCAGATTCGTCCATGTTAAACACCTGGTCGTCACTGCACTGTCCTTCCTCCATAATCTCACGTAAAAACGGAGGAAAATCTCTAGCCGCCACACGGTCAGCACTCGCTTCCTCACCACCAATGTTGATGTTGGTGATCTTGTTCCTCT
>NW_024713216.1:0-17859 GCF_018991925.1 Homarus americanus | reverse complement strand
ACTTCTCCTGATCTTATTGCTTGGGCAATACGATAAGCATAAGATTGATCTGTGCTGAGATCTTTGATGACTCCTTCAGACAACGCCGGAAGGAGAGGGCCAACTTCGACCTTTGGAAAGGTTGTATTTATTTCTAGTTGTGTTGCTTCATCCAGCATGATGCCAAGGGGACCTGACCACTTGTTGTTGCTCTTTGTAGGACCATCAAGTTCCTGGATGAGATGACGAAGAGGTAGCTCGCCTGTATGTAAATCACATACAATCCAAACAAGTCTTCTTCCTAGTTTTTTCTCTAAATGAGTCATTACACCCCCCCCTGCCATCCGGTGTTCACTGCAGTTGAATCTCCACCAACAGCCTGCAGTGAACTGCCAAGTCCTCTCTCGTGAACCCAACATAAAATATGATCAGCAATGACCTCTGCATGTTTCTTCCCTTCTACTTCAGTTTCGGGAGCAAAGTGAAACAAAAACCGACCACCAGGCTCAGAACAGACAGAGTAGTGTTCTTCTTTGATGAGACCTGGAAACTTTCTGTTCACTCCCTCTACTTCTAGCAAAACTTTTGTGTCATCTATTCTTCCATCAAACAAAAGACAGGAGAGCCCTCCCTCGCTTAAATCTTTTTTCATGCTGATCAGATATTTCCTTCATTATTTTTTCTTGTGCTCTTCTAATTTTATTATGATCTATCACCAAAGATACATCCTCTCAGCTGATGAGGCCTGCATCTATCCAAGCGGCAGTTGCAATTTCTGCAGCCTCACGAAGTCCAGCATGGTGGCGAATACTAGCTAAAGCAATGTTTGAAATATTTCTTGTGTTGTATTTCATTTTCTTTGGTAAAGGTTCAGATGGCTCTTTGGAACTATCATCTGATGTTGCTTCCTGTTCATCAGAAGAACTATCAAAGAAGTGATAAACATCTTGACACAGCTCTTCCTCTCTTTGGATGGCTTCTTCCCTCTTCATTTTCTTCTTTTGTTCCCTCTCTCGGATTTGTTCTCTCTTCTTGGCATTAGCAATCTGCTTCTTTGTTTCTGAATAATCTATTGAACCCATTTGCATACTTCCTTGGCCTTCTGCCTTTGTCCTCTGTGCCTTTATAAATTCAAGCTCTAAAACAGGGATCTTCTTTTCATGAGGACAACCACAATCAATGTGGGAATTATTTTCTCTCTTACCTGAGTGAGAACAGTTGGATTCAGAACATAATTGTATGGAGCACTTGCAGGTCAAAATGTCAAACAGAGTATCAAGTGTGTGCAGAAATTCATTTTTCCTGGCCAAGTTTCCTTTACCAAGTGATGTTTCAACTGCTTTGTGCCATATTTTCGTTAGTTTTAGCTCAATAGTTCGACACTGATTAATCACAGGTGGTTTGAATAGTGCATTAGCTTTTGTCCATTGATGCAGAAGAGGGACTATCATGTCATTTATGAGTTCTTTATCTGTATAGTTCCTTCTGTCCTTTGCATTTTTTCTCGAAGGAGTAACCCTAATCTTAGCATGTCTCTCACTGTTGGAAGTTCTGATACAGGAAGCTCCTTCCCTTTACCAACTAGCAGGCTCAAGTGGGTTGACAACTGACTTCTTGTCTTCAATTTTGACATCTTCACACTATCTGACAAATAGAAAAATATTTCAATGTTTCATAATTCAATTGTTGTTTCAAAAAATATCAATTTGTTTATCAAAATGCTGTAACAGAAATAACATAATAATTTCTTAGAACATAATGTTTTATACAATGATATAAGTAACTGCGACAATCAATATGCCCTACTTACAATAATTAAAATGTAGAATTCGTCTGGTAGAGTAGGTGCAAGTGCAATGAGAGCAAACAACCGTCTATGATATCTAGAAGGAGAGTGAGCCGGGCGCCTTATCCTCACACTTGGTACAAGTCAAAACAAGAATTAAACTGTCCCACACGGAGAGCCTGTTCATGTTCATGTTCTGACATGCATATTGTACACAAGCTATAGAACCATAAAATACTCCATAATCCATATGCTTACATGAGATTAGTTAATATCAAGTGAATAATTCTAATCAAGTCTCATTAATTTGTTGAAATACTGATATTTAAAACTTTAAGGTATAATTGATGTAGGTGAGGGTTATTTCAATTCATTTTTGTTTGCTAATCTCAAGTTTAGACATAAAGAGGCACAATATTTTGACTACCAAATTTGATTTTTAACATGTTGACAAAATTGACACACCCTAATATACATGTCTGCTGGAGGGCATTTGGTCTACTCAGCATCTTGAATGCATCTAGGACTTTGGTGTTAGATTTCATCAAAGTGCTCCAACATGCTTTCTTTCCTTTGCCAACAAATTTTCCAATGCAGTCAGATCCTGTGAAGGCATGGAAACCTGTAAGGCTCTCTGCCCAATGTGTCGTCGCTCACCAGTTCCTGTTATCAAACTTGTATTTTCTCCAAGTTGAGGCTGCTTTAATATGCCAAACACATCAGTGTCTGGTGACTTGACATGTACAGTGCTGCCCTTCTGTGATGCATATACTGTATGTCCTGCTTAAGTTCTATAACATGTGATAGCAATTTGATGGTTGAAGTCTTATTTGCTGCTTTCCACGACAGAAGATTAACCTTGGACAGCTTTTCCCAGATGCTCAATGGACCAACAATACGTTCCTTGACAAAATTTTCATAATTTTGTCTTCCAACTTCATATGCACATAGATTGTCATATTTGGCATTTTCTGGCATTACAGCTCCAGTTACCAAGTTTATAAGAGCATCATTTTCCTGGGATTACAGTCACCAATAACATTGTGTAGTTTCTGTACATCAGCATATTGACAGCTGACAATAGCTGTAGAGAGCTCATGGTGTTCTGTTCTTTTGTAATCTTTATGAGTTTGATATTTTATGTAATTAACTTAATTTGAAAACCCAAATGGTAGTATATGATCTTTTATCACCTTAGACACTCTGAGCGTCATGCCTCTCAAGTGATTTTTTTCCTCTCTTACTTCTCTGGACAAATACGACCTTTATCCCATCAGAAAAAGTATCACCATATATTTTCTTAATCTACAGGTGCCAAGGTTTAAGATGACGGATGGTGTTAAAAATTAACCTGAAATTTTTACGTGACCACATATTGTCTTGTTGGGTTTCTGAGAGAACTTCACGGCTAAATAGCGCCTCTGTATTGATAGCCGGTACATGTCGTAATATCCACCGCTCATAGTTAAATCTTTATGTCCGTTTATTTTGTCCTAATTTAAGTATCAAAGAGTGTTTTCATTTTTAAGTATCTTAAGTATCTTTTTTCCCCACTCCTAAGTATCTAATTATGATTTATTTTCATTTTTAAGTAACTAACCATATTTTTGTTTTCATTATAAAATGTGATTGATATAGACAACAGAAGTAAATATCAGCTGGAGGTCGTAAACGAAGCTCATGTGAAGTATTTTGACTCACTGTTCCCACGAACTAATTGCTTCACTGGTTTATACCGAAGAAATATAACCGTCAACGAACCATCCGATTCAAATGTGTCTTAGGCGATACAGGGTGTTTATGCGTCACTCTGATACCAAGAATGACTTTGTGTACTGTGGTGAAGCTGAGGGTAGGATAGGGTTGGGTTGGATTGGGATGGGTTAGGATTACGCATGTGTGGGTATATTCTGTCGCATTTTATAGGTATCTTGCGTCTTTCTCTTTATTCCTTCTTTATCATGAGTATCTGTGCCTATTAATACACCACCTCGCAGGATAGTGGAAGAGGAATGGATAGTAACGAGATTATATTCTTCTTACATATACCTTAGCTTGATTACAGGTAACACCAGGTAGAAGTTACATGACTCTTAAGAGTTTTCCTCGACTTGGCTGATTCAACTGTAAGACTTGCTGTATTTATCCTTATTAAAATCCTCCACCTGTAAGACCCTCCACTTGTAAGACCCTCCACCTGTAAGACCCTCCACTTGTAAGACTTTCCACTTGTAAAACCCTTTAGGGATTTGAAATACCTTCTCGTCTTGGCTCCACTAGTACTGTACACACCCTCTCTAGCCTTAGTTTACAGTAATGTTGAAGTATATAATGAAGACTCACAGCTCATGGGTTAGAAAAGCAAAAGATGCTTGTTTTATTTATTTATTTATTTAATTATTTATAGTTTATTTTCGAATCCCCGAAAGTTAGAACAAAATGGCTGACGGGACTCACAAGCGGGCGATGTTTACAGTATGGACCAAGAATAAAAAATAAATGAAAAATAAAATAAATAAATCGTAAATTGGTGCATTGTTTCTCCAGGGGTAATTATAGAAGTACAAATGTTCTCCAGCTGTGGGTAACGATCATAGTCACGTATAGAGCTTCCGACGCAGGTAGATTGATATAGATGCATTACCTGGAGTTAGTGGGTTACAGGGGCCTCTTACACGATAATATTAAAGGTGTTTTTTCCTTCTGTTTGTGGCACTTGAGGTGTTTAGGTTAGGTATAATTAAAATGGTTTAGTTATATTACGATAAGTTAAGTTGAATTTAGAACTTTTTATTTGCATATATCGTGTTTTAGAAGGATTTGTTAGCTAATAAGTTTAATTTGGATACGTTTAGTTTAATTTAGATCATTTGATTTTACAAGGTCGTATTATAATGACTGGGAACCATATAGAAACCTGTTAGAGAAGTAAATATTTCTACGGCAGTGAATGAGTAGGTCAATAAGTGGTGTATAGAGCTGTTGACGCAACTTAAACGGTATATACTGTACATTATATGTTATCAGGGCTTTCCTGTTGTACGTAACCGCCTCCGTCAAAGTGTCTTAGTGGCTCATGTGAAGATTAGCCTCTAGTTTATTTAACCTCAAGATTAACTACACTGGCACTGCCTGACCTGACCTGACCTGACCTGACCTGACCTGACCTGACCTAACCTAACCTAACTTAATCTAACCTAACTTAATTTCCCAGGTAGCGTTAGGTTAATCATTAGTTGAAATAAACTGGGAGGGTTAATCTTCAGGTAATCTATCTTAATTAACAATTTTGGTCAGGTGAGGCCTTCCTTACCTTACTCGAGAGCAGGAGGAGGAGGACTTGCTAACATCTACAGATCATCGTCAACCAAGGCAGATATTGAATACCTTTTGTTTACCTTCGTGGCTTAAGAACACATCTTAACAACATAAGACTATTCGCTTCAATACAATAATACAGTAATTGATTATTGTATTCTAATAAAATTTACGGTGTGTCTTGTGAACCAGATTTATTGTTTGACCTTAGTGAATGAGAAACTGGTTGAGGTGTATTGTGGTAAAAATGCTTAAGAGCAGCTCTGTGTGTTCTTACGACCTCAAAGTAACACAAAAGGTAGCCAATATCTACCCTTGGTCAGTCACTTTATGTAGATGTCAATTGTGTCATTTTTCTAGACTTAGTGCCCCCTGGAGGAGAAAGTAAATACAATGTTGATTTATTTTGGTCACAATACACGCTAGTAGAATATTTTTTCCTATTTAACTAAATAATTAACACTATGTAGCTAACTAATCATATGACTCAAAGATGGTAACCAATATGGCGTCGATACTGTTCACATACTCTATGATAAATAGATGTATTGTCTGTTTACTTTTAGGGAAGAATTTAATTTATAAACTTTTGAGAATCTGGATACAGGAGTTTTGTCTTTGCGTGTGTGTGTGTGTGTGTGTGTGGTGATGATGATGACGGATACTTTCCTCTGCAGTGAAAAAAATATCTTGACATTGCAAAGTTAAACTGTAAGCCGAAGGAACGTTTGTAATGTGACTTATTATGTGAAATTATAACTTGAAATTCTTTGTGAAAAAATATTTCCCTATAAAGTTTGGCAGTAAATGAAGTATTACATCAAGGTGTAACTTGTAGTTCCTTGTGGAGTAATTACCTATGTGGACGATACAGCTACTCGAGGGTGTAAGACCTAGAGTAGAAAGTCTTAAGACCTTACCTGAGGTTGAAAGACTCTTATAGTGGAACGTCTTAGGTATTGAAACTTTAATTACAGTAAATAAAATATTATCTACCTAAATATTCCTTCACCTGGCGACAACTAATGATACAGGTGGTGTAATAACTCTTTAAAATTCCTCCGTTTGATATAATAATGACCACACATGAACTTGTAATGTGCAATATCTTGATAACACATTAGCTGCAACATTACACATAGTCCAGTGTATGTGTAGTGAGGGACATCTACCTAAATGAGTTACAGAATGTGGAGTTGAGGCAAAAAAATGTTGGGACATGTTTGAGATCATCAGTTGAGCCAAACGTTTATACTCAATTTTGTTTTAATGGTATTTTAGAGCGACCGAAAAATGTAAACAAAATGGCCGGCTAGGCTCGGGGGATCCACAATAAATGAAAACAAATCAGATTAATTTAAACACATTTCCAAGAGTATTAGATCCTGTAAAGAGAGAAAATTAATACTTGATATTTGTAGAAGCTTTTTTTTTCGTCCGTTTTCTTCTTGGTTAAAACAATTGTGGTGGTGTTACCTGTTCCAAACAGTAGACATCAAGGAAATGGATCAAGACCTTAATACTCAAAGGTACACATGATGATTTGTTCCCAAGTCCGAGGATTTACTTCACAAAACAGATTAACTTTAGGACACAATGATGGCGAACAAAATAACATCAACATTGCGTACAGTACATATCTTGCTTTGACTCTTAACTCTTGTAATTTTTCGTAATGTTAGTGAATGAATTTGAGATTCTGGGCATATTTTCTTGTTTTCTTTCTAATCAAGTGTAAAGGAAGATGTACTGTTTATTGATGGATTTGGTGATGTCTTAATAGTGTATTAGTGTGTTAATATTACACAGGTTTGGTATAGTGGTGACGGTAATGTAGTGTAGTAAGATTTTAACACATGGAGGTGAATTTGTCTTTTATGTTGAGGATTTGTTAAAGGGAAGATCTGATGGACGGGGATAATTGTCTGGTTGTGATGGACACGGCTCACCTAACCTAACCCAATCTAACCTAACCCAACCCAACCTAACCCAACCTAACCCAACCCAACCTAACCCAACCCAACCTAACCTAACCCCTATATATGTGTGAGATAAGGTTCTGATTCAAGAACAAGATGCACAAGTTCGAATCCAAATTGAGCTGTAGGGTTTGTTGACTAATTCGGGGCTTCACATTCATAAAACTCTCAAATGGATACGACTAAACCCGAAGCCCCATCTTCCGTCGGTCGGTCGTCGGTGTCAGGTCAAAGGTCAGTTTGTAGTTCACCTCTTGTGATATGTGTCATTTATCGAAACGAAACATGAGGTTAACGTGAAAACAAAACCTCGAAGCAACACGTATAAACAGGGAAGAGTTTTCATCGGATTTTACGTCATGAAATTTTCCATCTAGAGAGAGAGAGAGGGAGAGAGAGATTGATTGATTGATTGATTGATTCCGATGCTGAAATTAACACTAAAATTTTATACTGTAATTGAGATAAATGCAGGTAAGGTTGGCGTATGGAATTATTGAAGAACGATCACAGAAATGTTTTACCTGTTTCCTGTGATGTAAGTCCAAAATGGTGTTAATTGTCATGGGTTTATACGTCCAAAATGTTCTTCATATCGTAGGGTTTTACATCCAAATATGCCATCCAAGTCCATATGTCCATTCATCCAGTTAGCTGTTTATCCATCCACCGATTCACCCACCTACCCATCTCTCATCCCATTCAGTCACCCCTCTACCCATCTATCCTCCCATTCAGTCTCCCATCCATCCATCCATCCATCCATCCATCCATCCTTCCATCCATCACACGAGGAATAGAATGACCCACTTATAATTTTTCTCTTTCCTGCTGCACTAAGGATCAACCACCCACAGTGGTATGGCTACCCTGAGTAAGTACACTCTGTATTCCTCCTTTACTCTATTGTGGGTGTAGGTGGTGGGTAGTGTGTGTTTGTGGGTGTAGAACGTGGATAGTAGGTTTGTTTGTGGGTGTAGGGCGTGGATAGTAGGTTTGTTTGTGGGTGTAGGGCGTGGATAGTAGGTTTGTTTGTGGGTGTAGGGCGTGGATAGTAGGTTTGTTTGTTGGTGTAGGGAGTGGATAGTTGGTTTGTTTGTGGGTGTAGGGCGTGGATAGAAGGTTTGTTTGTGGGTGTGGGGCGTGTATAGTAGGTTTGTTTGTGGGTGTGAGGCATGGATGGTAGGTTTGTTTGTGGGTGTAGGGAGTGGATAGTAGGTTTGTTTGTTGGTGTAGGGAGTGGATAGTTGGTTTGTTTGTGGGTGTAGGGCGTGGATAGTAGGTTTGTTTGTGGGTGTAGGGCGTGGATAGTAGGTTTGTTTGTGGGTGTAGATACATACATAGTTAAGAGGAATAAATCAAAATGGGAAGAAGATTAAGATAAATAAACTGATGATTATTGGTACAGGTGAGTTAATAAAATAGATATAAATAGATAAATACAGTAGATAGATAGATAGATGTATGATTTTGTATACCGCAAGAGTAACTAAATATTCCTGTAACTGTAATTTCTTTCAGTTACAAAATACACAGGATTATAAATATGAGTATGCACATCAGGTGTTACAGTAAGTGGTAATATTTTGTAATACTCTTAAGTGATGAGGTAACAGAGGAAATAGACGGATACTAACGGAGAGTTTTTGTAGAATTAGACAGACATTCAGACAGTAAAACTTCTTCCGACAATACAAATTTTGACGGTGGAATTTATATACGAGAGTGTATGGATAATTATGATGAGCTGAATTATGACATCTACGTCTGATAATCCGTTGTTTAGAATGGATTATTATTATTTTTGTTGAGTTATTTAACAGTTTGAGAAAAGGTTTATTATGGTACTATGTCCTATTATCACACAAGGTCATAATTGAAGTAAAATAACCAATTATACTGTATTATCTTAGACAATATTCCCTGGACATGCTGGATAATATACCATCTACTTAAGGAGGTGATGTAGGTAAGGTAGATTGATATTTTAACATTAATTTACTCAGTTTTTTCTTAGTATCTGAGTTTTTTTTTTTTTATTCTGACAATTTATAATGCAAGCAGCGTTCACATGTTGTCAACCGCCCTCAAGTGTACAAGGAGTTTGGACTGTAACTGTACCGTCAATAAGTGGCTGTAACTGCACCGTCAATAAGTGGCTGTAACTGCACCGTCAATAAGTGGCTGTAACTGTACCGTCAATAAGTGGCTGTAACTGTACCGTCAATAAGTGGCTGTAACTGTACCGTCAATAAGTGGCTGTAACTGCACCGTCAATAAGTGGCTGTAACTGTACCGTCAATAAGTGGCTGTAACTGCACCGTCAATAAGTGGCTGTAACTGTACCGTCAATAAGTGGCTCTGTATTCTGAACACGGGGGATCTCTACAGTGTAACCTACGAGTATAACTGTGGTGAAAGAACTGCTTCCCCGCATTATGTTGAGGAAGATTCGTATACAAACTTTTTGCCGTGACTTTGTAATAAAAAAAATCTTAGGGAAAATATATTGAATTTATTTTTAATGTATATTTATTTATTGTTGTCGTTGGTGTGTTTTTTTTTATCGAGATGTGTGTTATGATGTTTGACTTAATTATATTCACGAAAATGGGGTCAAGACAAATGTTGGACACGTTGATGTGAAGTAACACAGTAAATGATGTTGTTTGTGTTGCTGTGTTATTTATTTATTGTGTTTCTTTATTCTTTTCTGTTTATTTTGTTTGATTTAGTTTTATTGTAGTAATTGTTATTCTTTTTTTTTATTCTTACTTATTTTCATTTTACTGTTTATTCGTTTTCTTATTTTCATTTTATTGTTCAATAATTTTCCATTCATTCTTATTTATTTATCTCGTTGGTGTATTTTATTTATTTGCTATTCTCTTAGGTATTTCACATTTACATTAATTAATCTTCAAATCATTGGTTGCTATTTTAATCATACTAGTTTAATGTTCACCCCAGCGGTCAACTGGCTTATGTCTAAACAATGTCTACCACTGTTTTAGCCAGACTTAGTTATGAGACTTGTAATTCAACCAAGATTAAGTTTTATAGAGTTTGTATTTAAGGATTATTCTCCTATACTTCTCTTAGATTCTGAATATATTTTTGTTTCATTATTTCAGTGCATTGTAATGTGTAGTTAGTTACACTATAGATATATAATAATTGCTTTAAGTTTGGTTGGGAGTGTGGAAGGTGTTGTGTGTGATGTACAGGTGTGTACAGGTGGTGGTTACACCTGACTTCGAGGCGGGTGTGTATAGGTGCCGGATACACCTATGGTTACAACACAGGTGTATCCGGCAGCAGTAGTAACAAAGGGGCTATATGGGCTCCGGCGGCCATGTCGTGACACCGGCCGGCAGAATCCCCCGGTGAAAAAGGGAAACAAGATGGCCGTCCCCCATTCTATATGTAAACAACTCGACCTGAAATGTTGTTTATTGGACATTTTTCTCATTGGGGAGTCAAACCCTGGTTTTGAGTTGGTGTTCAGCTACCCTGGCTGACAGCCATCACCTGTGATTCAACTGGTAGAATTAAGTGTAATAATAATAATAATAATAATAATAATAATAATAATAATAATAATAATAATAATTAACGGTTTATTGAAAGAGCTTGGCAGCCAGAAGGCTGAAAATATACAGTTACATATTTGGGGAATGGGTTTCGAATTACAAATAATATACAAGCAACATAAGTGATACAAATAAGATATATAATAACTAGATGGGGAAAAGCTCAAACTACAGTGCATTTCAACATAGTGACAGTGCAAGAAGTAGTATTTACTGGGAGTGAATACGCTGGTTTATTACAAGTTATTGATAATTTTTACAATGGTTGGGACTGGGCTGTTCTCATAGCGATCAGTTCGTGCACCTATGGGCTGGATGCGGTTGTGGTGTCAAACAGCAATTCTCGGGCTAGGGATCTCAGGTGGTAGTAGGAGCCGGTGTCGAGGATGGTGTAGAAGCTTCTTACCAAATTTGCAGATGAGGTCGTGGTGATGGTCAGTGAGAGTCGAAAGGGTCAGTGTGTTGAGCGCTTCTTGATATGTGGAGTAGGAAGGGGAGAGAATAATCTTGCATGCCCTCTTTTGCACTTTTACTAGGTGGGCATCTTATCAAATGAACCCCTGTCCTAATGGGCCCTAGTCCTAATGGGGCCCAGTCCTATTGGGTCCCAGTTTTAATGGGCCCCAATTCTAATGGGTCACATTTCCAATGGTTCTCAGTCCTAATGAGCCTCAGTCCAAAGATACCACAGGCCTAATGGTTCCAGTCTTAATAGGCCTCAGTCTTAATGAGTCCCAATCCTGACGGCTCTCAATACTAATGGGCCTCAGTCCTAATAGTTTAAGGTTGGGACCCATTAAGGCTGGCTTCTATTTACCTTACAAGCACTGTGTTCTACCGTGTCATCCTGTGTGTGTGTGATTTCCCGTGTCAGGTGGTATAATACGCAGGTGAGTGGCTGCCAGGTAGGGTGGGTGAGGGTGGGCACCTTGATGCAGGGGAAGGTGAGTTCCTGATGCTGATTCACACCAGTGTCATGATGAGGTAATCTTATCACCTTATTAGTGTATGATGAGTGGGTGGGCGTGGTGCGGAGGGGTGGAGGCGCGTAAGGGGTAGGCAGCAAGGGGCGTGGTGTATGGTGGGGGGAGGGTAAGGGGCGTGTAGGGGTAGCTAAGTGGGCGTGTTGAGTTGGGCAAGAGGGAGGCGTGGTGGGTGTAGGGGCGTGTATAGTGGGCGGGAAGTGGTGATGGCGCGCGCCACTAATCACTCTGACCTTACTGAACACAACCCATTATACAGCATAATTAGTGTTGCTTCCGTCAGCCTCACACAGTCAAAGACACTATTTACATTTTCTCTTCACATATATTTTATTTTATTCGTTTCAAGTGGGACTCGAATTTCAGCCTTGGAGTTGAAGAGGAATTTTTTTAGGAGAAGTTGAAAAGAAATCGTGTTTAGTTGAAGACGAATGTGTTCTTATATAAAAGTGAAGGAATTAACCAGACGTGTTTGATTGTTTGGGCGTCTCTATCTCTCACACTCGAGTCCAAGATGTCCCCCTTGAGGACGGTGTTCGTGTAGCGTCGTCAAACTCGCTCTTGGTTTTTATTCAGCAGGAAGAGCTACACCCGCCACCTGGTGTTGGCCGTGTCTGGTGACCATCATAATAACAAGGCCGCTCTTTCGTGCCTTGTCCACACGCCACCCCCCACCTCCATATTGTACCGTTTTGTCCTTTATTAACGGTGGTGTTACTACAGGCAGCGTGGTGTGGGGGGAGGGCCGCTGCTTCACATTGTTCAGTCTTTGACGTGTAACACAAAACGTGAGATGTTGTGGTCCTTCACTACCTCACAACACACACATCTCCTAGTTACCACATGCTGTTGTTATTAAAGCTCCACCAATGAGTACGCGTCGCTGTCTCGTCCTTTGCTCCGCCGACCATTACAGTGTGTAGCTGTAGGACTCGCCGCCGTGTTTGTTTCATGTAGCGACACTAAACTCCCGGAAATTTGTAGGTGTTAAGCTGGAGCGTTTGAGCTGTTGTTGTCGTCACCTTGTTGATGATTTGTAGGTCCGTGTTGGCTGAGGATTGTTGTTAGTGTTTCTTAAGGCATTAATAAACTAGTCATGAGGTTCTATAGGAATTATATCCTGCTGTTTTTTTTGTTCTTGTTCTTCTTATTGTTGTTGTTGTTCTTCAGTTGCATAATTCGAGTTGTGATTATCAGTAGAAGTTTGACGGGCTGGATTCTCTTATCGTTTCTTTAATTCATAAACAAGAACCGTAAACACAAGAGCAAAACAAAGACATAACAAATGAACTAAAAACAAATATATTTAAGGTTTAAATTTCTGGGATAGATTTAATTAGATTTTGGGTATATTTTCTCGTTCTTGGAGGTCAGGCCAGGTCAGGTCAGGTCATGTCATGTTAGGTGTACGGAATACGCTAGCAGAGGTGGTCAGATGCCTTGGGAATATTGCAGAGTAATTGAGGTCAGGTCAGGTGGCCTCAATACCTGCTTCAAGGTGTAATAGAGGTGAAAAATAATGGGTTTCTTGATTGGATCTGGTTAAGTCAGGTCAGGTAAAGTCAGATACAGAGGCTGGGTGTATGACTGTGGGTTGATGGGTGAATGACTGTGGGTTGGTGGGTGTATGACTGTGGGTTGGTGGGTGTATGACTGTGGGTTGGTGGGTGTATGACTGTGGGTTGGTGGGTGTATGACTGTGGGTTGGTGGGTGTATGACTGTGGGTTGTTGGGTGTATGACTGCGGGTTGGTGGGTGTATGACTGCGGGTTGGTGGGTGTATGACTGTGGGTTGGTGGGTGTATGACTGTGGGTTGGTGGGTGTATGACTGTGGGTTGGTGGGTGTATGACAGTGGTGACAAGGATTATTTGAGCTTGACAAAATTTAGATAGATAGAAGCGTGGTTTAGTCTTGTTCAGTTTAGTTTAAATTGTGTTTAGGTTAGGTTGGGTCATGTCAGGTACAGAGTTTGGCCAGGGTCAGGTGGGGTTAGGTACAGAGGCTGGCCAGGGTAGGGACAGGTGGGCGGCTGGCAGGAGTAGGGGATCAGGTGGGGAGGCTGGCCAGGGGGTAGGGAACTTGAGCAGGGGGCCAGGGGTGGCAGTAATGTGGGGAGGCCGGGGGTCATATTGTCGTGAGGGCAGGCAGGCGCCGCCATCATGTCCCACGTCACCCCTCCACTGCCCCACCACGCCCCATCTGCCCGCTCCCGACACACCACGTCCCTTCTGCCCTGTGCCACGTCACGCCTCCTCCTCTGTCTACTACTGCAACACCACGCCCCTTCTGCCTACTACCACGCCGCCTCCTGTCTACTACCACGCCGCCGCCTCACCATCTACTACCCAACACTTGCCTCCTCCTGTCTACTACTACAACACCACGCCCCCTTCTGGCTACTACCACGCCACGCCTCCTCCTGTCTACTACTACAACACCACGCCCCCATCTGCATACTTCAACACAACGACTCCTCCTGCCTACTACAACACCACGCCTCCTTCTGCCTACTAACACGCCACGACTCCTCCTGCCTACTACAACACCACGCCTCCTCCTGACTACTACAACACCACGCCTCCTCCTGTCTACTACAACACCACGCCTCCTCACCTACTACTTTCCTCTCAGACATCTTGCCCTCTAATGCCCACTCTCCTTTTGACACTCCCCCTCCCCTCCTTCTGTGACACAACCCTCCCCCTTCCAGAACACATCTCTCCCTCTTTCCCTTCCATGATAATCCCCCTCCCGTTTACATGACACATTCCTCCCCTCCCTTTCTCCCTTACAGGATACAATCGCTCCCTTCCCCCTCTCCCCTCCCCTCTCTTTTCCCCCACCACAATCCTTTTCAGCGTAATAAATTGGGGAAAATCCTACCAGCTTCAGTTCCTTCACGTTTTAATTCCCTAGACTCTGATTCTCAAAGGCCCTCCCGTGGAAATATTCTCCCCTCTTAAGTGAAGAATTTAGGATGCGTCTATTTGGTCCACTACAGCATACTACAGAAGGATGGCGGTCAAAATGGCGTCGAAACTACACCGAGACTTTTTTTTAATGACTTGGATGTGTGTTTTATTTATTTATTTTTCCTCCTAAGTTACGAGGGAAAAAAATTGATGGACGATTGTTTGAGGATTTTGGTGTTTTATGGTGGAATTTTTTTTTTGTTCATCAGTTGGTGGATATATAATTCAACCGGTCGAGTCATTACTTAAGACACTGTGCATCGTAACTCACCTTCACCTGTCCCCACGGTAGCCACTCATCACCCTCCGCCCGCTACACCTGAACGGCCAGCCATCCACTTACTGCCAATGTTCTCAAAGATTTGTACCCCGAAAAAATTTCCTCTCGATCGTCTGTTTATGGTAAGAACGACGGTGCCATCTTACTGTGAGAGTGCCACCTGTTGTCCTACAATCGCTGAGGTGAGGCACTATAATGCTGCCTCAAGCCTCCAGTTGGAAATTTGTCTTACGAGAGTTACTGAATTGGCTTAAAATAACTTAAGATAGAATGAGTTTGTGATTAGTGTAGTGTGTGTAAAGTTCCATTAGGTTGACCTCGCTGATCTCCCGGGCCGTATTGGCAGTCTTATCTGAATTCAGGGTTCGACCCCCACTAGTAGAGGGTCCAGGTGGGATATTTCAGGATGAGTTGTTGACATGTAGGATGGGGGGGCCCCCATCTTGTTTACCTTTTGCTGGGGGATTCTGACGGCCGGTGTCACGACATGGCCGCCTAAGCCTACCAACACTGTGTTACGTGGCCCTGGGTGTGTTGAGTATATGTGGAGGGTGTTTAGCGGAGGTGTTGATGTGTACTCCACCAATGTGTGTTATACCTGTTTCAACTACACTGCTTAGAAATACACCCCCTACACCTGTCACACCCCCTACACCTGTCACACCCCCTACACCTGTCACTCCCCCTATAACTGTCACTCCCCCTATACCTGTCACTCCACTTACACCTGTCATTCCACTTACACCTGTCACTCCACTTACACCTGTCACTCCACTTACACCTGTCACTCCCCCTATACCTGTCACTCCCCCTATACCTGTCACTCCCCCTACACCTGTCACTCCCCCTATACCTGTCACTCCCCCTACACCTGTCACTCCCCCTACACCTGTCACTCCCCTTACACCTGTCACTCCCCCTACACCTGTCACTCTCCCTACACCTGTCACTTCCCCTACACTTGTCACTCCCCCTACACCTGTCCCATTCCCCCCCTATACCTGTCCTCCCCCCCTATACCTGTCACTCCCCTACACCTGTCCTCCCCTACACCTGTTACTCCCCTTACACCTGTCACTCCCCCTACACCTGTCACTCTCCCTACACCTGTCACTCCCCCTACACCTGTCACTCCCCCTACACCTGTTACTCCCCTTACACCTGTCACTGATTTCACTCCTTGGAACTACCCCGCCTGTCTCACCTGTATACTCGCTGCAGTGTCACCTGTTAAATGACGCTAATTACAGGAGATCTACTCAACACCAACACATACTGTCATAAACAAACTCTACCGTGATATAGTTCAGGTTAACATGTATACAATGCTAATAAATTGATATATAGGAAGTTATAGTGTAATTATATCCCATATTAATAAATCCTATAATTCATAATGTTAATGAAAATATTGTGTTATCTATAGTTATCTTCTGTATTGACACTTATCTCGTTATCACCTGCTAGGTTTTTCGTTATCAGCTATTAATCTTTTGTTTATATGCCTTGTTTATCTTATTGTGGTTTGTTTATTCCCGTGTTTGTGTTTAGTCTCTGCCGCTTGGGTTTTCTTTGTATTTTTGTCGTTATCGTATTTTTTCTTTCGTTGTTTGTTGTTATTCTCTCTCTCTCTCTCTCTCTCTCTCTCTCTCTCTCTCTCTCTCTCTCTCTCTCACTCTCTCTCTCTCATGATAAAAAACTGATCGACTTGTACCTGTGGTTCTTGTTTGTGTTTTAATTGTTAATTTAATACAACTTTTTATCTTATTTCTAATTTCTACTGTTTTTCCAGCCACATGTTGTATTGTTAATAATAATAATAATAATAATAATAATAATAATAATAATAATAATAATAATAATAATAATACGGTAATTATAATAATAAAAATAATGATGATAATAATAATAATTGAGACGATAATTATTAAAATATGGAGGCAGGAAGAGGAAGAGGGAAGGAATGATGATAGTTGAGAAGATGACAATAGTAGTGATAATGCTGGTTGTGGTAGTGATGGTAATATTATACACGTAACAATAATGGTTGCCCTTCGTGTACGAGGATGGCCGGCTCTAGAGCAACCTAGGCGTGAATTTGTTTAAGGTGTTAGAATCTGTCGCCAACACCACAACCACACCCTAAGTTAACGAGTTGTATGTCCCAGTTTCAATGAATAGTCCGAGAAGACCGGACAACTCGCCAACTGCACTGGCTAACCATTATTCCAGAATAAGATCCGCAAATCAATTAACATTCAGGTTCCCATTTACTGGTAAATAGAAAGCAAAATGACGTAAAAAAAAAAATGCTCATAGTTTCACTCCGTCCGGGAATCGAACAGGGGTCCACTCGCTTGCAAGGCGAGTATGCTGACTATTACACCACAGGTTGCCAAAATCACGTTTAGTAAAAAATTTTTTTTTTTTTTTCGTGCTGGTCAAGCCCCGACCAGAGGTTAGCTAGACCCCCAGACAACTCTTTCGGAGCTTGACCAGCACGTGGTATTGGTAATATTATCTCGACTTGATTATATGTTACAAATTCACTTGTGAGTTTTTCAATGTTTTGTTTTGTATAATATTTACTTATTCTAAGCTAATTGTTAACAAATAAATGACTTAAATAATACGAAAACAAACAAATAAAAGCGGAACTCCACCTAATATATACTGTATGTTACACTAAATAGGGATAATTGGCCATTAGTGATAACTTCTATGTATTTGTCTTTTCTAGAAACCTTTGACTGGCCATAAACGATCCTGTAGATCATAAATATACATATAACAATGAATACCTTCAAGCATAATGTAACCTGACCAGACCTAACCTAACTTAACCTAATCTTCTTCTTCTTCTTCTTCTTCTTCTTCTTCTTCTTCTTCTTCTTCTTCTTCTTCTTCTTCTTCTTCTTCTTCTTCTTCTTCTTCTTCTTCTTCTTCTTCTTCTTCTTCTTCTTCTTC
>NW_024713215.1:0-16342 GCF_018991925.1 Homarus americanus | reverse complement strand
ATATGTGAACACGCCTGACGGCAGGACTCTGTTACCATTCATTGTACCATTTATTCACATGTCTGTATTACTACATATTATTATAGCATGTCTGATATCTATGCTTATGTCTAATGCCTATGTTCACTTACTATGTCCCGATATACTATGTCTGTACCGCGCTAGTCGAGTAACTAGAAGACCTCATTTATTGTCCTAGTAATGTCTAGCAACTCCCCTTGCCTAGCCAGTTAACTTCCCTCAGATCGGCCTCGGCCTACCTACGGCCCGGGGTCCCTTGTGCTCGCTTCTGTATCGGTCGGCTATCCCGCCAAGTCTTGTACCACTTATTGAATATATCAACTGCTCGTGCTCTGGAGTTTGAAGAACCTTGTCTAGGATTTCATCCCACCACAGTAGTAAGTAACGACAACAAACACATCACTGTCCACAGGCGTTAAACCTAGCATAACCTAACCTATTAGATGTCACGGGGGAATTTAATATATATATGAGCGAATTAGATCCTGCCACCAGCCTCAATACCGACACACTAATTATAATTTGACAGTAAAAACATTTCATATGCACATACACATATTACTTTATGTAGGAGCAATTTGGTGAATTTTTATTAATGAGGTTGTAACAAAGTATTTCTCATAGCACGTGTACTAAGCTTCTCTCTTTGTCCGTCTGTCTACCTGTCTTTCTGTCTGTCAAGTTTTACACTAGCTGCTGCCCCTGTACTTTGGACACGAGAGAGAGAGAGAGAGAGAGAGAGTTGTAGATAATCCTTACTGCAATGGTGGATTTATTAGGCTGTGTTCATTTAGGCTGAAATTACTGGAAGATAAGAAGGATTTTCACACATTTACCCATACCTGTATAGCATGTTTTAAGAGCAGGGAGAGAGAGAGGGGTGGATAGATGGGGGTGGAAATAGAGAGAGTTTTGAAGGAATATTATAGGTGTAGTGTCTTTACAATTTTGTGTTAGACATTATGACACAGCGGACGAAGGTTTTTGACAACGTTACCGAGACAACAAGAGTCGCAGTGTTCATTTTGTAATTCATCGGACCCATCCATAGATACTTCTTAGTTGTGTATACATGAAGCTCGTCACTAACAGACATACAACATTTGAACGAAATTCTCAGACACAGGAAACCTTCAAAGTTAATTCTGTAAAAATTTAAGAATTTTTATCGACATGCCAGTACAGTCGCGGACAAAAGTTCCTGGAACTGATCTAAAGTAATATGGAGATTGAATCTGTGAACTTTTGAGTCAGAAGCTTCATAAACAAGCTGTTTTTATGCACTTTTATTTCATCAGTTTCAGTTCCTGGTATAGTCTCAATATATTCGTTCGTACCCTGATCTAATCTTTCCCTGATACTTCCCGTGATATCTTACATTCTGCATCCCAACTATCTCTCACTGTTCAAAAGCTCTCTCTCTCTCTCTCTCCGAATATTTTCACTTCACTTTTTTGTCTGTCCATTCAGTTTTCCTCCTTTATCTTCGTCTCTTCCTCTCACATCTTTACCACCCCATCAACCACTTCCTTCATTTGTCTTATCTGCTCGGTTTTTCTTTCATTTCTCCCCAACACTTATCTTCTCAATCTTTATCCTCCTGTTTTTGTTATCCTTCTTCTTCTTTCCTGATATTTGCTTCCACTGTCATTCTTCTTCACCCGTTACTTCTCCTTCATTCCACCTACCACCACTACCACCACCCCCACTACCACGTATCACCACCACTACCACCTGCCATCAAAACAACCCTATCTTATCATCACCACCACCTATCACCACAATCACCCTATTCTACCAACATCACCACCACCACGTATCACCACCACTACCACCCGCCATCAAAACAACCCTATCTTATCATCACCACCACCTATCACCACAATCACCCTATTCTACCACCACCACCACCCACTTCTCACCACTAGCACCTAAAACCACCTTCACCAATTGCCACTACCACTCAGGAATAAATCTTAACGAAAGAACTTATAACAGTGATGATGTGTTAATGAAATTCTTCCATGAAAACGATAATTGGAAACAAAGTAAAAATGCTCGGCCGATCTAACATCATCAGCTCAGACATGATTACGTGAGGTGCGGTAGCCTTTAACACACTTTACCTGGAGCCAGTTGCTCACTTTACAAATAACGCGTCGTTTACTATCATAACCAAATGGTACTTAGGTTAGGTTAGGCTAGGTTAGGTTAGGTATGATCACATTCAAATATTAATTTACATGATTATCTACATGATCGTCCCTAATCGACAAACCAATTTGACTCCTCGAAAACAAAGAAAGCTATTGTTCTCTCTCTCTCTCTCTCTCTCTCTCTCGCGCGCGCGTGTGTGTGTGTGTGTGTGTAGACACTCCCAGAATCGGTGCTGCAGTACGACCATCAAATCGTGTGTTAGACGGGTCACCGCAGGAGTGAGGTGGTCTTCCTCAAGTTGACGATGAAATTGGTTCTTAACTGGAGGGGAAAAGGTTACCTGTAGCAAATGATGCAATCTCACACCTGGTGCCGCCCTCATGTGGTGAGTAGTAGGAAGCGAGAGATAAGAGAGAGGGAGAAAAAAGTATAAAAGGGAGATAGATAGATATAGGGACAGAAAAGTTGGAATTGGTGTAATGGCGTCTCTCACAGTGTGTGGTGGTGATGGTGGTAGTGGTGCAGAAGAACGAAGAATGTCTGGTGGACTCCTAGTAATGGTGTGTGTGTGTGTGTGTTTCTCACCTATGTACCAGAAGACGAAGTACACGAATGATCTACCAGTAACATCTTTCATTCTCGTGATTTATTTGTGCCTTTGTCAAGTCAAACAAACGCTGGACGGTTCTCAGGCCAACACATACATATTGCAAACACACACACAGCCGCGTTCATATCCACATACTCGAAACAAAACTAACATACACAGATTCGGTTCGCTTGAGTTCTGTGTTGTCTAAAATTGTTTTATTTTTCAGTGGAGACAGTCACCCAGTGTTCACTCAGTGGAGACAGTCACCCAGTGTTCACTCAGTGGAGGCAGTCACCCAGTGTTCACTCAGTGCAGACAGTCACTCAGTGGAGGCAGTCACCCAGTGTTCACTCAGTGTAGACAGTCACTCAGTGGAGGCAGTCACCCAATGTTCACTCAGTGTAGACAGTCACTCAGTGTAGACAGTCACCCAGTGTTCACTCAGTGGAGGCAGTCACCCAGTGTTCACTCAGTGTAGACAGTCACTCAGTGGAGGCAGTCACCCAGTGTTCACTCAGTGTAGACAGTCACTCAGTGGAGGCAGTCACCCAGTGTTCACAATGCCTTTGTAAATGAGTTAACAAGGAAGTTTACACAGTCGTGAAATATATTACTGAATTAAAACATTGTTGAACGTGGAATGGCTCTTAGATAAAGGTGTTTAAACCTCTGGGATAAAACTAAGACAATAATTTTCTCAGGGGAGACGCATTGTAACCCGGACATAAACTTTAATGGAGGTCTGCATGGCTTATGTTATAGATTTACTTATGGACAAACTTTGCGAGTAATATGTTTACAATTCTTGAATACTAACAGCGTCAATTTTTGTGAGAATATTTCCCACACAACAAACTCTATAGTAATAAGAAACATGCCTGAATATAAAGCAGCTTTTTCCTCTCTCATCGCTTTACAAACAACGAAGAAACAGACAACTGCTAATAGACACTAATAAAGTCCATTACATTTCACTACTTAATGGTTAATGTAATATTTTAATACATTTTGACTTAATATCACGCTGTCCTTTCATCAACACGTTTATACTTCTTGATTCTCGAAACTCTTATTATCATTTGTTAATAATTTCTTCATTTTTGTTGCCATGGTTTCTCTTTCCTCACTTCTCCCTTCCACCCTCTGATCTGTGACGACTCTCTCTCTCTCTCTCCACATGATAACACCAGTATTCTCATAAAAACATATTGTATTCCCGGATCATATCGTTCAATAAACATGTATCTGGCTTGTGTAAACAATAAAAAATTAAAGTTTTAAAGGGAATGTTTTTTTCGCGTTTGTATAATGCAAATTTCTTGTTTTCAATTTCTAGTTAAGCGCGCACTATCCAGGAAATTTTAGTATAAAACATTTTCTGTTTGAAATGTAGATGACACTCTGTGTTAACGCTCATGGGAGCGTTATTGGTTCCTGCTGGATAATAAGACCTTTGTCGTTGACGCGATGAGTATAATTCGGTCAAAACCTGTTAAAGAACAATTCATATACTGTATAACAAATGCTGGTATATCAGGACACACAGTATGAATAGTACGATCAATATACAGCACATAACCTATTAACCTCTTAAACATAACTCACATGTTACAACTGTTGATACATCAGGACACAGTTTGTATAATATGATCAATATACAGTACATAAATACACTTATTAAAGTTATTTAGAGTTTTTTAGAGGATTTAATAGTTCACAATCACACTCACGTTTTGGGGTCTAGGGTTTGACCAACGAGAACAAATATAATATCCTCTTGGTATATGTTGGTCGAACGAAAGATGTTGTCTCTACGGTAGGAGGCGATAGACTATCCCTCAGGCAGTCATACAGCTGCGTGGCCGTCGCTCATTTAAACACCTCAGCAAATTCGTTGTCAACACTATGTCTCTCCTCTCACCCTCTCTCTCTCTCTCTCTCGTCTAGTTTATCTTACTGTGGCTATACCTCTCTTTCTCTGTCTCTTCTAGTTTATCTTACTGTGGCGGTAACACTATGCATTACAAGAGTGAGGAAGAATACTTATCATAAGTTGTATTGGTCGCTGGCAGATTACACACCTGTGGCCACGTCAACAAAGAACCTACAGTACAGAGTAATTTAGTTTTGTTGTTGAATGTATCTTAGTAATTATCATCCAGCTACCCATTGCATCTCGAACTCGACCAGGTAAAAAATCAAGCAAATAATGTTTATGAAAATTGGTAAAATATTAGAATAAAGATCATATTCACTCCCAAAAAATTAATTACCGGTAAAAAATCTAGCCATACCACAAGCAGGCTGACACGACACGACACGACACGACACGACACGACACAAGGCGACTCATGTTTTTACAGGTAATCTATAACTAGGACACAAATGCTCTACAAGTTTATTCAGCACACAGGGGCTTTAACATAAATCTTACTTATGGAGAATAAATTGTTTACACTACAGTCTGCACCGAGTCTTCTACCAGTCCATTATCTATAATAATCAACCTTACCATCAGCCTTATACTCTCTAAGAAGTCTTCTGATAGCAGTTAGGATTATACAGTCTCCCAGTAACTTTTGAGAGAGAGAGAGAGAGAGAGAGAGAGAGAGAGAGAGAGAAGGGGGGGGGGAATCCTCTCTCTTCCGTAAAACTTGAAAAAGACTAAAAATTCATTCTGTACCCCAGGAGAAAATCTCTCTCTGGTTCCTTCCTTCCTCGCGGGTAATATTGGGCAACACTTCCCCTTGTGATGGTGGAGGAGGGACTAATGGAGCTGCGGATAGAGGAAAGAGTCTGCAAAAATGAGGGACAGATCTGGATCATGTGTGTGTGTGTGTGTGTGTGTGTGTGTGTTAGTGTTATGAGTCATGATGATACCTTTAGTAGTCAATATGGAAGAGGTGAATGGGAGAGAGGGGCCGTGATTGTCTGTGATGGAATGGAATTATATTTTCCTTTTATCTATTTTTTTTCTACTTTATTTTGTTTTTCGTTTCTCGTATATTTTATTCACTACTCTTGTTAACACTAATATTTAATAGAAGGTTGAACTGAGGGACGCCTGATTATTAAAAAAATCTTGGAGGTTAGCGCATCAACATCCACTGGTCGCCTGGGTCCTAAGTTCTAATTTATGCCAACATAACCTAGCTCAACTTAACCTGTATACTAGCACTGTGGTTAGGTTAGACTCGGGCCTATTAGGACTTAAACCCATTTGACTGCAAACACCACATCTAATGTTTATTGCTACTCATAATAAAAATGGTAAGGCCCTGAAAGCTGCATATTTTTCCAGTATGAAAAACATATTTTAACCACCCCGGAGACACTAAGTGCTTATATACAGCTATTCTCTTGAAATTCTGCCTGGGTATAACCACAAGCTGTTAAGTAAGCTTCATGTTTAAGATAGATCTTGAAAATATAAGGATTCAAGCTCTTAATATGCATACAAAACTTATAATGAACACAAGATGAGAAAGAAAGTTTGATTGCTTAGATAAATTTACACTGGGCTCTTGTATAGGAAGTGCTCCTCTCATACGCCCACACAGTGTACTAGTGTTATGATGGCTGAGGTGTGGTGCTGGCTGAGGCAAGGTGTGGTGGTGGATGATGAAGGTGTAGTGCTGGGTGAGGAAAGGTCTGGTGGTGTATGAAATAGGTGTAGTGCTGGGTGAGGATAGGTGTAGGGGTGGATGAGGAAGGTGTAGTGCTGGGTGAGGCAAGGTGTAGGGGTGGATGAGGAAGGTGTAGTGCTGGGTGAGGCAAGGTGTAGGGGTGGATGAGGAAGGTGTAGTGCTGGGTGAGGAAAGGTGTGGTGGTGTATGAGATAGGTGTAGTGCTGGGTGAGGCAAGGTGTAGGGGTGGAAGAGGAAGGTGTGGTGCTGGCTGAGGCAAGGTGTGGTGGTGGATGATGAAGGTGTAGTGCTGGGTGAGGCAAGGTGTGGTGGTGGAGATAGGTGTAGTGTTGGTGAGGGCAAGGTGTAGGGGTGGATGAGGAAGGTAGTGCTGGGTGAGGCAAGGTGTAGGGGTGGATGAGGAAGGAAAAGGTGAGGCAAGGTGTAGGGGTGATGAGGAAGGTGTAGTGCTGGGGTGAGGAAAGGTGTGGTGGTGGATGATGAAGGTGTAGTGCTGGGTGGAGGCAAGGTGTAGGGGTGGAAGAGGAAGGTAGTGCTGGCTGAGCAAGGTGTAGGTGGATGAGGAAGGTGTAGTGCTGGATGAGGAAGGTGTAGGGGTGG
This sequence comes from Homarus americanus, assembly GCF_018991925.1. NCBI lineage: Eukaryota > Metazoa > Arthropoda > Malacostraca > Decapoda > Nephropidae > Homarus > Homarus americanus. The sequence continues at coordinate 9,325 of NW_024713215.1, read as the reverse complement.
ATGAGGAAGGTGTAGTGCTGCGTGAGGAAAGTGTAGGGGTGAATGAGGAAGGTGTAGAGGTGGGTGAGGAAGGTGTAGTGCTGCGTGAGGAATGTGTAGAGGTGGGTGAGGAAGGTGTAGTGCTGGGTGAGGAAGGTGTAGTGGTGGATGAGGAATGTGTAGTGGTGGATGAGGAAGGTGTAGTGCTGCATGAGGAAGGTGTAGGGGTGAATGAGGAAGGTGTAGGGGTGGATGAGGAAGGTGTAGTGCTGCGTGAGGAAGGTGTAGTGCTGCGTGAGGAAGGTGTAGAGGTGGGTGAGGAAGGTGTAGTGCTAGGTGAGGAAGGTGTAGTGGTGGATGAGGAATGTGTAGTGGTGGGTGAGGAAGGTGTAGCGCTGGGTGAGGAAGGTGGAGGGGTGGATGAGGAAGGTGTAGTGATGGGTGAGGAAGGTGTAGGGGTGGATGAGGAAGGTGTAGTGCTGGGTGACTGTGCATACTGCATGAAATATGACCTATAATGTTGTTAACACTGAACAAACTGAAAAAGACTTAAAAGAATAATATTTCTTTTTTTGCAACCCACCTTTTTACACATCACTTTAGCTCGTGTTGTTATACAATACTGTTGTTAGGGTCATGTTTTAATATTTGCAAGACGAATGTGAATTTGTTGCCATCGGGTATATAACTTATTGTACACTCCCATACTTAGTGTACATTATGTAAGAGAAAATAAACAGTTATAAACAGTAAGATAAACAATAAAAGTAAAAGTAAATTGTCCTTTTACAGATAAAGTTTACTGCAACACGAGGCAACTTCACTCAGCTGATCGTATATGGGTGGACGGTGAGGCGAAGGAGTTCTTCTCTGGCTGGTTCACACGGGGATGATGATTACTGCCTTCCTGTGTATCGTCTGCTCTGCCTCCTCCTTATGTCCACTTTCACGGGTATTGTTTTTTCTTTCTGTTTTCGATTTTGTTTTATTAATTGTATTTTTAACTAAATATTTTCCAGATATTTTGGTTATCTAATACTTTCAAATATGTGAAATTTGGATATATGAGATAGCGCTGAGACAAGGGCGTTAAGGCCGATGTAACCCGTATATAGGGTCACAGTTAGCCATGACTAGTTCTCCATAATGCCCACACACCCATAGTACCCACACACTATCCACACACTACCCACACACTCACACAAGGAGATACAGTGAAATACACTGCTGCACCTAAATATTATGTAACTCAAAATATATTCCCAAAACAGCACGTTTACAGTTGAAAATAATAAAAGCATAAATAATACAAACAAAATCAATTAATATGTTTTTTATTATTTTTAAATATCAGAAATGTTGGGTCAACGCTTCTTGTTGTTCTTTGTCTTTTTCCCAGTGAAGATGTAGTCTCCCCATGGCAGGTACTGGTCCTTTTGTACATGGCAGAAAGTGGTAGTTTCCTTCTTCTTCTTGTTGTTTTGAGGTTTAGTGTGCTTTGTGGTCTGCAGTTTGTTAGATCGGGGGCCCTTCTCCTTCACCTGGCAAGGCTTCTCCTCAACCTTTGAAACTTTTGTTACAGTGCGTCGGAACACCATTGTGATTTACTGACACTAACAGCTCTCTCACTGAGGTCAAATCAAAATTTGACCATACAGAAAGAATTACGGTTTAATAAGGTTGGAATTTAAAGAAATTGACAACAAAATGAAGCTCTGTTTATCACTATAGTGTTGAGGACTGGTGTTTGTAGAGATGATGGATGGTGTTATAATATGTAGTGATGATGGGTGGTGTTATATTTAGTGATGAAGGCTGGCGTTATATGTAGTAATGATGGATGGTGTTATATGTAGTGATGATAGGAGGGTAATATATGTAGTGATGATGGATGGTGTTATATATAGTGATGATGCATGATGATATATGTAGTGATGATGATTGGTGTTATATGTAGTGATGCTGGATGGTGTTATATGTAGTGATGATGGATGATATTATATGTAGTGATGATAGGATGGTTCTATATGTAGTGATGGATGGTGTTATATGTAGTGATGATGGATGATGTTATATGTAGTGATGATAGGATGGTTTTATATGTAGTGATGATGGATGGTGTTGTATGTAGTGATGATGCATGATGTTATATCTAGTGATGATGGTTGGTGTTATATGTAGTGATGCTGGATGGTTTTATATGTAGTGATGATGGATAGAGTTATATGTAGTGATGATGGATGATGTTATATGTAGTGATGATGGGTGGTGTTATATGTAGTGATGTTGGATGGTGTTATATGTAGTGATGATGGATGATATTATATGTAGTGATGATAGGTTGGGTTTATATGTAGTGATGATGGATGGTGTTATATGTAGTGATGATGCATGATGTTATATGTAGTGATGATGGGTGGTGTTATATGTAGTGATGCTGGATGGTGTCATATGTAGTGATGATGGATGGAGATATATGTAGTGATGATGGATGATGTTATATGTAGTGATGATGGTTGGTGTTATATGTAGTGATGTTGGATGATGTTATATGTCGTGATGGATGGTTCTATATGTAGTGATGGTGAATGGTGTTATATGTAGTGATGATGGATCGTGTTATATGTAGTGATGATGGATAGTGTTATATGTAGTGATGATGATGGATGGTGTTATAAGTAGTGATGATGGATGTTGTTATATGTAGTGATGAAGGATGGTGTTAGTGAAGATTGTGAAGTGAGGTGTAGTGAAGATTGTGAAGTGAGATGTAGTGAAGATTGTGAAGTGAGATGTGGTGAAGATTGTTAAGTGAGATGTAGTGAAGATTGTGAAGTGAGATGTATTGAAGATTGTGAATTGAGATGTAGTGAAGATTGTGAAGTGACATGTAGTGAAGACTGTGAAGTGAGATGTAGTGAAGAGTGTGAGTGGGGTGAGTGTGGTTCTTGAGTGAGAGTGGTAGGTGATTTGAGTGAGATGTAGTGAAGATTGTGAAGTGAGATGTAGTGAAAAATGTGAAGTGAGATGTAGTGAAGACTGTGAAGTGAGATGTAGTGAAGATTGTGAAGTGAAATGTAGTGAAGAGTGTGAAGTGAGATGTGGTGAAGATTGTGAAATGAGATGTAGTGAAGATTGTGAAGTGGGATGTAGTGAAGATTGTGAAGTGAGATGTAGTGAAGATTGTGAAGTGGGATGTAGTGAAGATTGTGAAGTGAGATGTAGTGAAGATTGTGAAGTGAGATGTAGTGAAGATTGTGAAGTGAGATGTAGTGAAGATTGTGAAGTGAGATGTAGTGAAGATTGTGAAGTGAGATGTAGTGAAGATTGTGAAGTGAGATGTAGTGAAGATTGTGAAGTGAGATGTAGTGAAGATTGTGAAGTGAGATGTAATGAAGATTGTGAAGTGAGATGTAGTGAAGATTGTGAAGTGAGATGTAGTGAAGATTGTGAAGTGAGATGTAGTGAAGAAAGTTAGCAGGAGGTGAGATATGTGCAGAGATTGTGGGGAGTGGATGTGGTGAAGATTGTGAGTGGGGGATGTAGTAGTCAGAAGATTTGTAGAGTGGGATGTAGTGAAGATTGTGGAAGTAAGATGTATACATCCAAAGTTGTGAGTGGGGATGTAGTGGAAAGTTGGGATCTAGTGAAGATTGTGAGAGTGGGATGTGAGTGAAGATTGTGAGAGTGGGGATGTGAGCAGAAATTGTGGAAGGATGTAAGTGAAGGGTGTGAAATTGAGGATGTAGTGAAAGTTGTGAGTGGGATGTGGTAGAGATTGTGAGTGAGATCACTGGTGAAGATTGTGAAGTGAGATGTAGTGAAGATTGTGAAGTGAGATGTAGTGAAGATTGTGAAGTGAGATGTAAAAATTGTGAAGTGAGATGTGAAAATTGTAAAGTGAGATGTAGTGAAGATTGTGAAGTGAGATGTAGTGAAGATTGTGAAGGGAGATGTAGTGAAGATTGTGAATTAAGATGTGGTAAAGATTGTGAAGTGAGATGTAGTGAAGATTGTGAAGTGAGATGTAGTGGATGCAATCCTGAACAAGGTTCTTGAGGCTCAAACTGAGCAGTAGGTATATTCTAATAAGTGTAGACTTGTGTGTACCGATACAAGGAGGCGGGCACAAAGGGACCCCGGACCGTGGAGTAGGCGAGGCTGATCTGAGGAGATCATTGTCTACTTCAGACAGGAGAGTTGTTAGACATCACTGGGATTCAGCACTGAGGTCCTCTGGGTTATCGACTAGCGCGGTACAGACATAGTATATCGGGGCCTAGTGAGTGAACATAGGCATTAGACATAAGCATAGATATCAGACATGGTATAATGATATGTAGTAATACAGACATGTGAATAAATGGTACAATGAATGGTAACAGAGTCTTGGCGTCAGGCGTGTTCACATATCTATACACCTCCCTCCCCCTTTACGCTCGTAGTGCCATCTCGAGCGGTCTACGGACTCGTTTTCCATGAGTCGGGGGGAGCGGCGAGGGACACTGGGAGGATCAACTGACGACCTTCGTTCCTGGTCTGGGCAAGGGGACACAGGGGACGGGGAGGAGGGTTCGTCACTAGAGGATGGCACTGGGCGGAGATGGCGTCTGTTTCGCCACCACACACGACCACTGGGGAGGCGGACTTGGTACGAACGAGACTCGCCACGGCCCATGACGACCCCGACCTTGTCCCAGCGGTGTGACGTCGGGTCCTGGATTCGTACTTGCTGGCCGACGGCAACCTGGGAAGGGGGCGGGCGTGGGCGTCATAGTGGCTTGTCACTTGGGCCATCCGGGCAGCCTCACTGCGGTCGCACTCGTCCGCCTTGATCTGCCATTCATCTAAGAAGGACTGGGGGTGGGCAGGCACACAAGTACGAAGGGGGCGGCCATACAACACCTGGGCAGGAGAGCGTCCGGCAGGGGTAGGGGTGTTACGGAGTTCTAGCAGGCCCCTGTCGAACTCCTCGCAGTCCAGGTTCCCCGTTGGTGCTGTCTTGAGGATGAGGTATTTTACAGACTTTACCGCTGCCTCGGCGTGGCCATTCGCCTGCGGGTAATGAGGGGAGGTGACGATGTGGTGGACGCCCCAGCGTTCGGCGAAGTTCTTGAACTCGTGGCTATTGAACGGGGGCCCACCGTCGGTTCGGAGGCGGAGAGGCACTCCGACTTCCCGGAAGAAGCGACAGAACATCCGGATGACCCTGGAAGAGGTGGTGTCCCGACCGCAGGGAACTACCACGGGCCATCCAGAGAGCCTGTCGGCGACCACCAGGAAAGACTTTCCGACCACATTAAAGAAGTCGGCGGACACGGACTCAAAGGGCCGCTTTGGGAGGTCATTGCACATGAACGGCTCTTGTTGCTGGCTGGGCTGGAGTTGCTGGCAAGGCTCACAGGCCTCAACCGTGCTCTTAATATCGGCGTCAATACCAGGCCAGAAGACGGTCTGACGGGCTCTGCGCCTGGTGGCTTCAACGCTGCGGTGGCTGTCATGGAGGCGGGATAAGGTGCGCCGGCGGAGGGTAGCGGGAACGACGATCCTGGGGCCGTACAACACCAGCTCTCCGTCCGCATAGAGGCTATCCCTTAGCTTCCAGAAGGGGAGGGCGGAAGCGTGAATGTCGTAGCGGTTGGTGGGGAATCCAGCGGAGACGTAGTCGAGGAGTTGGGCGTATGCCAGGTCTTGAGTGGCGGCGATTCGAAGCTCCTGGAGGGTAACGAGGACGTCGCTGAACTGACGAAAAAAGAACTCCCGGGCGGCAGCAGGTGTGGTCATGGCTGAAACAGGTATCTCTGCACACCTGTTGAGGTGTGTCACGGCGAGGATGGGCTTTGGGAACTCGGATGAGACGATGGCCAAGTCCTGACAATGGCCACATGACAAGAGAGGGGTTTGGATGCCCTCGTGGACGTGGACTGTGGTAAGGCAAGACTTGGGACCGAGCTGTAATGTTGCCTTGAAGCACCCCAAAGCTGGAGACATCGGGGACCCTTCCGCTGTGAGCACGTCGTTCCTGGCTGTGGGTGACAGGCTACTCCTGGGGATGTTGAGGGCGTCCAGGTGTGTTGGTCCAATCACCGTGATGTCCGCGCCCGTGTCGGGTATCATCAGGAGGTTGGAAGAGTTGGTGCCGTAGGACAGACGAACATTGACGGGCTTGGGGGACCTGTCACTCGAGGCATCGTCCATGCGTAGGCATCCTTTGTTGTTCTTGGGAGACGGTGAAGAGACATTTTGAACTGGGGATGGGGGCTTCTCGGTGGACCCACAACACTTGGCGAAGTGTCCTTGCTTGTTGCAAGCGTTGCATGAGGCCTTGTTGGCGGGGCATCAAGGTGTGCGGGGCCAGTGGCCTTGAAATCCGCAGTTTCGACATGTACTATCAGCCGCAGGGCACTTTCCTGGACCGTGCTGGCGCTGACAGCTTCTGCAGGATTCGGGAGAAAAAACTGGTGACCGTGACGGGGGCTGTGGAGAGGACGCCGTCTGCATCTGGCGTTGATTCCTCTTGTAGGTGGAGACGGCGTGAACTTGAGATGGCGATGACTGTATAGCTGAGGCAGCCTCTCTTGTGGGCTCATACGACCTGCATGGGTGACGAAGTCGGTGAGGGGGGAGGCGGCGTCGAGGGTGAGGAGTTTCTGAAGCAGGTCCTCGTCACGTACACCCATCAGCAAGATCATCTTGAGCTGGATCTCGGCACAGGTTACAGGATCGCCTGTACATAGGTCCACCTCGGCTGCTAGGTCCTTAAGTCGTGCATAGAAGTCTGAGAATGATTCCCCAGAGGCTTGTTTGCAGGATAGCAGTTCCCTACGACGCAAAGCTTCATTGCGGAGGCCACGGAAATGACTCTGCAAGGCGTCTAAGACCTCTTTCACTGACATGGAGGAGTCAGGGGGAATGGCTAGCGTGTGCTCTAGGAGGCGTTGAACATCGAGGGAGATGCACGATCTTAATTGGATGAGTTGTTTCTGAGGGGCATTCGGTCGAGGTCAGACATGACAGCAAAGTCTTCGAAACGACGTCGCCATTGACGGTATACTTGATATGTTGCATCAGATTGAAGGGGTGGGGGGCTGGTAACTGAAGACTTGCTGTGCAGGGGTGTGCTCGAGACGGCAAGTGGTGGGGGAGGCACGGAGAGGTCGACGAAAGTTGAGACTGGAACAGGTGGTTGAGGAGGCACTGAGGCATACCCAAGGGGGATAGGTGAAGAGGCTGAAGCTGGCGAATTGGTTGTGGCAGCTGGTGAAGTCGTCCTCATTGCCAGCAATTCCAATAGTGTCAGGAGTTTGTGGTTATCAGCTTGGTGTTGTTGTTGAAGTTGGAGACGGTAAGCTGATTCCTCTTGACGTCTTTGGGCTTCCTTCTCTTGGGAAACTTGTAGGAAGTAGATTAACTGACGTATATCCTGGCTCCCATCCTTTGAATTTGGCGCGCCCGGCATGTGAGGCGTGAGGGGGGGTGAGGGGGTCTGTGAGGCTTCGTCTACCTCATTATCCTCATCTAAGTTTCCCGGCAAATCGTCGTGGTCAGACATCTCGTGCTTGGTGTGGTTGCGATGGGAAAGACAAGGAGAATAAGGTGAAGTGCTATGTTTTTGTCAATGTACCTGCCTAAGTGCAGGAACTGGCGGGCAAGTAAAAGAGTACTGACTGTAATATTTGTGAAGTGAGGGGAGACGGCTGGCAGCGGTGTATCCCTCCGGGCGCCCGGGCGGCTGGTGGTGACTCAGTGTAGGGGAGTCAGTGGCTTGCGGGCCTGTGCGGGCGGGGGGTGTATGCCGGAGGTGCTGTCTTGGAGACTGGGCTGAAGGCGTTTCTGCTACCTGTAGGGCCGCAGAGACATAGCAAACAGACATGAAAGGCACTGCACTTCACTTAGGGCACTTCACAAGGTCACAAAGCACTGTAAATTCAGGGGCACTGTGGAGTATATCTTCTGGGCGGGAAACAGAGAGGGCTGGGAGACGGACTAGGCCGGGAGACGGACTAGGCCGGCTTTTGCAACTTGTGAACTGTCGTGTTGGAGCTACTCAACTGCGCCATGTAGTGGATGCAATACTAGACAAGGTTCTTGAAATTCCAGAGCACGAGCAGTAGGTATATTCAATAAGTGTACAAGACTTGGCGTGATAGCCGACCGATACAGGAGCGGGCACAAGGGACCCCGGACCGTAGGTAGGCCGAGGCTGATCTGAGGGATGTTGTCTAGCTGGGTAAGGAGAGTTGCTAGACATCACTAGGACAATAACTGAGGTCCTCTAGTTACTCGACTAGCGCGGTACAGACATAGTATATCGGGGCCTAGTGAGTGAACATAGGCATTAGACATAAGCATAGATATCAGACATGGTATAATGATATGTAGTAATACAGACATGTGAATAAATGGTACAATGAATGGTAACAGAGTCTTGGCGTCAGGCGTGTTCACATATCTATACAAGATGTAGTGAAGATTGTGAAGTGAGATGTAGTGAAGATTGTGAAGTGAGATGTAGTGAAGATTGTGAAGTGAGATGTAGTGAAGATTGTGAAGTGAGATATAGTGAGATGTAGTGAAGATTGTGAAGTGAGATGTAGTGAAGATTGTGAGGTGAGATGTAGTGAAGATTGTGAAGTGAGATGTAGTGAAGATTGTGGAGTGAGATGTAGTGAAGATTGTGAAGTGAGATGTAGTTAAGATTGTGAAGTGAGATGTAGTGAAGATTGTGAAGTGAGATGTAGTGAAGATTTTGAAGTAAGATTAAAAAGAAAACTGTAGTAATTGAGGTTAAACGAACGCGGGTTATTCTGTAGTGTATCCGTGTCTTGTTAACGTGGAACCAACATGGCGGTGGTTCTCAATATAGATACGTTATTTTGCCGGGAATTTCTGTCAAAACGAAATATGAATCAACCACATTTAGCCTAAATTAACCTAGCGGCTTTATTATATATTCTAAGATGTTTAAGTTGGATAGATCAGATCAGGTTAGGTTAAGTCAGGTTGGGTTAGGTTAGGTTAGTTTTGTTAATTTTGCCACTTAGACGCTAGTTTATTGTGCCCCCCATACTCATCCTGTGAGCGGTAGTGCAAAGAGATTACAAAGTGGTGTTAGATGAGGTAGGTGGTTAAGTTAAGTTTCAATAGGTTAGGTTAGATTACGTCAGGTTGGGTTAAGTTAGGTTAGGTAGGTAATAAGTAGATAGGTTACGGTCGGTAGGTGGGAAAGTTAGGTTTGATTAGGTTAGCTTATGTCAGACGGGGAGGTTAGGTTCGATTATGTCAGGTTAGGTTCGATTATGTCAGGTTAGGTTAGATTACGTCAGGTTAGGTTAGATTATGTCAG
>NW_024713214.1:0-15426 GCF_018991925.1 Homarus americanus | reverse complement strand
GGAGGACTAGGACGTCCTATATATTGGGATGCGAGCCGTCAGGTTCAGCTGGTCGGGGGGGTGGGGGCGGCGAAGGGTCTCCTTACATTTGACCTGGCCAAGGTGAGGTCAGGTCTGGACTTTTTCAGAAACTATAAGTTTTATCTTCTGGGAAAGTCATCAGGTGGGGCCGTGTGTATATTGGGAGAGAGCCGGCCGGTGCCCCCTTACATGTGTGACATGGGAGGGGAGCCTGGCTGATTTACAATCCTTGGTCAACCATGAGAGTTACCCTACACTTGACCTCCCTAATGTCGGGTCAAGTGTGGACTTCTTTCTGCGGTGTAGGATATTGTGTATATTGGGAGAGAGTCGGCTGGTGCCTTCTTACATGTGTGTTGGCCGTGTGACATGGGAAGGGGACCTAGTTGATTTGTAACACCCTTGAGCACCTGCGGGGGATACCCTTACACTTGACCCCCCTAATGTCGGGTCAAGTCTGGCTTTCCTTGCGATGTAAGCTGTGGTCTGACAACCCATCACTACACATCTCCCTCTTGGTATATACTGAAGCTCAAGGCACAAATTATACTGGATCATGTCAAGATTTAGGTACCCTAGCTTGTATCACCTGAAGATTAAACACCCTGATGCTATTTGGAAGGGGGTTAGATTAGGTTAGGTTGGGCTTGGTGAGGTTAGGTTAGCAGCAGGGTATTAGTCATCTCGTGAAATAAACTTGGGTGCCTAATCTTCATGTTATCCACTAAACTTATGAATCTTTTAGAGTTCTGGCCCCAAAGCTATACCTAAACACAAGGAATAATTCAACCCAAGAATCCGAGACGCCTGGCCGGGAAGTAAAGGAAAAAATAAATTAAATTGACTAAACTGTGAGAATCTGGTCATGATGGAAGGCTCTCTAACGTAAGAACCTGTGAGGGTGTTGGTGGGTCCAGAGGCAGAGAGCGAGACTTGAGGAAGGTGTTGGCAAGGCAGCAGTAGCGTCATCTGCCTTCCCTCATCCAGCGTCCATTACCTCACTGTTAAAGTCATACCTTGTGTTAAGTGTGGACGTGTACCATAGAAACTGTGTCTTTCTATTCTGTGTGTGTGTGTGTGTGTGTGTGTGTGTGTGTGTGTGTGTGTGTGTGCTCTGTTTTTATGAGAGACTCACCCCAAGATCTCTGTCTGTCTCTCTCCTCCTGCATTTACCTTTCTTCTCCGTCCCTCCCTCGTCGATTTTAACTCCATCCCCCTTTTCTTCCTCTTCCACCCTCCTCCCCCTCACTGCTCCACCCCCTCCGTCCCCCGCCTCCCACTCCCCCACCCCATCCTCATCCCCACGCACTTCCGTTTATAAGAAAGATGTAAAACTGTTGAGTCGGCGAGTGTGTACGGGGCCGCCCGCCTCCCGAGTTTGTTAATGGACCAACTGTGTTGTGTCGTCCATGTGAGGGGAGGGTGGGTGCCTGGGGGCCTTGGTGGGGTGGGTGGGTGGTTTTCAGGGGTGGATGAATGGGTGGGGAGGAGAGGATGGGTGGCGAGAGTTATGGACAAGACGAGGAATGGTAATGAAGGAGAAACAAGAAAATGATTCAAATGAAAAGGAGAACGCATCGAAGTGACTCACTTTAAACTACGACTGAAAGACGGCGGGCGAAATTGGCTTCAGAATAGCATCGAGCTTCTGCCGTAATAAGATGTGTTCTGTGAGTCATAGTTACGAGGAAAAAGTTTACTGACGAAATTTTTGAGAATCCACTTATGTAGGTTGTTGGTCTCCAGGGCTGTGTGTGGGCTGGTGGTGGGTGATACTCTTGAGTTGATTTATGAGGAACCTTTTGAGGTATTTCTCTGGTTCGCTTTTGAACTTCACGACAGGTTGAACCATAATTTGCCTTGTCTTCTCCACCGGTAGGTGGAATACTTGGGGGCTTTTGACGTTTACTCTAGTTATGTTAGTGTCTGGCAACCTTACTATTTTGCTGTTCTTAAACTTACCCCATGTGTCATTAAGGATGAAGAGTATTTATTAAAATAGTTAACTGAATTTCTTGGAATCATCAGTGCGTCTTCCTCTGATGTGAGTAAAGTCTTATTCGGTTCTCCCAGACGTACCCAGAGGTAAGTTTGTTGAGGCACAGTACAAAGTAGAATGTTTTTATTTACACGAGAGAACGAAGGGTTTAGACTGAAGAACGTATAATTGCCGTATCATTTCAGGTTTTATTTATTTATTTTATATGTAAGTGTTTCGTATCTTCCTGTCGAAACTAAGACGAGCGTGAGGAAGAATAAGCCAAGTAGACAGCTGTTTTTGTAGCCGTGTAGGATTTTTTTTTTTTTAATGACAGGGGCTGCTAGATTTTGTAGAATTTAGAATAATTATGTATCTTAAAGATAACACTCGGGGGAGGAGAGCAACACTGGGGGGGAACAACACTAGAGGGAGGAGAACAACTCTGTGGAAAGATATACCTTGACTTTTTCTCTTGCTGTAAGATTAACAAAACATCGTCTTGAGCCAATCTCGGGATTCTCTCTCTCTCTTTAGGTCTTCTAGCTAGAGAGCCTTAGTCCACTTTACCACCCTCATTCCACCCACCACCCACCCAAGTTGTTATGTAAATGCAACGTGTTAAAGCAGAGTCCAGTTATGTTACATTGCACGCTGGTTTCCCTTGTCGGGGTCTATGTAAATAAAGTATATATCCACGGCCTGTAATTTGGGGTCACTATGGTGTGTTAATGTGTTTTCCGTGTAAGGCCTGTAAATATTGTATTATTTTTGTGGGGGGGGGGAGGTGTTTTATGGGAGAAACTTGTGTATGTTTTGTATAGTGTGTGTGTGTGTGTGTGTGTGTGTGTTTCCCCGCCGCTTTAAACTTAATCTCTGTTGACGGTTGTGTATGTGTTTTGTTGAGACAGGTCCAGACAGCGGTTTGTTTACTTGTACTACAGCGACTCCACAGACTGTATTGAATTGTGGAGTTGGGTTTAGTTCAGTTTGGTTTTAGTTACATAGGTGTTTTATGAGTCTGTCGTTGGGTTTAGTTCAGTTTGGTTTAGTTACATAGGTGTTTTATGAGTCTGTCGTTGGGTTTAGTTCAGTTTGGTTTAGTTACATAGGTGTTTTATGAGTTCCAATGTTGTGTTTTAGTTCACCAGCTTGCTTTAGTTGCAAGGGTGGCCATGGAGTCTGTCGTTAGTCACTGAGTCTCAGTTGGCTTTAGGTTACATAGGTGCAAGTTTCATGAGTCTGCTCGTTGGGTTTAGTCTGCTTCAATGTAGTTACACAGGTGTTTTATGAGTTGGCCAAGGGTCAATTCAGTCACGAAGTTATAGGTGTTTTAAGAGTCTGTCGTTGGGCTTTCTAGTTCAGCTTATTTTGCTATAGGTGTTTGTGAGCTCCAAGTCATAGGGTTTAGTTCAGTTTGGTTTCGTTACATAGGTGTTTTATGAGTCTGTCGTTGGGTTTAGTTCAGTTTGGTTTAGTTACATAGGTGTTTTATGAGTCTGTCGTTGGGTTTAGTTCATTTTGGTTTAGTTACATAGGTGTTTTATTAGTCTGTCGTTGGGTTTAATTCAGTTTGGTTTAGTTACATAGGTGTTTTATGAGTCTGTCGTTGGGTTTAGTCCAGTTTGGTTTAGTTACATAGGTGTTTTATGAGTCTGTCGTTGGGTTTAGTTCAGTTTGGTTTAGTTACATAGGTGTTTTATGAGTCTGTCGTTGGGTTTAGTTCAGTTTGGTTTAGTTACATAGGTGTTTTATGAGTCTGTCGTTGGGTTTAGTTCAGTTTGGTTTAGTTTCGTAGGTGTTTTATGAGTCTGTCGTTGGGTTTAGTTCAGTTTGGTTTAATTACATAGCTGTTTTAGGGGGCTGTTTTGCGATGTTTCTTTGTTCAGTAATTTTACAGAACCAGTTGCATTTTTTTTATTAGTATACATAAACAGTTTTGACCTGATGAATAAACACCCTAACGCTACCTGTGGGTCTTAGGTTTGGTTAGGTTAGGTTAGGTTTGGTTAGAGTTAGGTTAGAGTTAGGTTAGGTTACCGTTAGTTTGATCATGAGGTACAATAGGCTAGGGAGGGAGGGTTGGGGGGGCTAATCTTCAGGTGATCATTATATAACGTGTTCTTATATTTCCTGAAAGGCTTACAATCCCTCCCAGGCGAATGTAAATACCTAGATTAAGTTGGTGGCGGCAGAAGGGAGAGAGAGACTCGAGAGATGGATGGAGGGAAAGAGACTCGAGAGATGGATGAAGAGAGAGAGACTCGAGAGATGGATGAAGAGAAAGAGACTTGAGATGTTGAGATGGAGGGAGGAGGGAGAGAGAGACTCGAGAGATGGAGGAAGGAGGGAGTGAGAGACTGGAGAGATGGAGGGAGAGAGAGAGAGAGACTGGAGAGATATCAGCACAGTACCTTCTTCGTCTCCCACTCTCCTCTGTGACTGATAATACGTGAGGATTAATGGCGACCCTCTCACCCCATTTACCAGGATTATATGAATAGTTTGTCTTATGAGATGTTTCTTTATAGTTAGGTGTTGATGGACGTTTGTAAAGAAAGATTTCCCGGAATTACTGCAGCATCTGGTGGTTAGGTTAGGTTTGTGGTTGGGTATGTGTGTGTGTGTGTGTGTGTGTGTGTGTGTGTGTGTGTGTGTGTGTGTGTGTGTGTGTGTGTGTGTGTACGTTCGTGAGTAAGACGGATTTTTATCAACTTATTTTCTGCGACTACTGTTGCCTTTACCCCTTCCCCTCTTCTCCCTCCCCCTCCTCCCCTTTCCATCCCTCTTCCTTCCCCTCCTCCCTACCATCTTCTCCCTCCCCAACCTTCCCCTCCTACACATCTTTCCCTTCCTCCTTTTCCTCCCCCTTTCCTCCTCCTCCTCCCCCTTTCCTTCTCCTCCTTCCTCCCCTCCGCCCCACTCTTCTCCCTTCCACCCCTCCCCAACCTCCCCATCCTCCTTCTTCCTCCTTCTCCCCACCCTATCCTTTTTCCCCTTCCTTCTCCTCCCTGTCTCCCTCTTCCCCTCCCTCTTCCTCCTCCCTCGTCTAGGACCAAATGCAAGACATCGTAATTATGAACGTTGAACCTTGTGTGAGTCGGTGTCATCAGGAGCTAAGTGACGTGCTTCTGGCTGCCGTCTCCCCTCCCCTCCTTCTCTCCTCTTCCTCCCCTCTCCCTTCCCCTCTTACCCTCTCCACTTCCTTACCCTCCTATCCCCTCTACGCCCCCCTTCCTCTCCTCCCCTTGTTTTGGCGTCCTCTTGTTTTAACCTCCCATTTGTAGTTAGTTTTTTCCCCTCTGCTTTCATTCTTTCTTTCCTCTCTCTCTCTCTCTCTCTCTCTCTCTCTCTCTCGGTCCTGCTGCTGCACGTTTTGGCATAATTCAATTTAGAGAAAGAGTTGCTCGTCTTTTCTGTCTGGTTGAGTCGACTCGCAGGTCAGAGGTAAAGGGAGAGAGACGTAGTGATGTTGATGTGTGTCGTCTTATTGTGTAGTGAAGATTCAGTTTTGCTTTGGGACCTTGATAGTGTGTGTGTGTGTGTGTGTGTGTGTGTGTGTGTGTGTGTGTGTGTGTGTGTGTGTGTGTGTGTGTGTGTGTGTGTGTGTGTGTGTGTGTGTGTGTGTGTGTCTGTTCCTCACCGCAACTGTCTCAAGAACTTTCAACTCCTTTAACTGACTCTTTGGGTGCTGTTGCCTCTGCCTCACGTCCTCTCGTAGGAGTGGGAGGTGATGAAGTTGCCATATTTTGAAATATATATGATTTGTGTGTGTGTGTGTGTGTGTGTGTGTGTGTGTGTGTGTGTGTGTGTGTGTGTGAACTTTGTCGTCATCATTGTTTTACTTTTTTCATGGTCATTATTATTTTATTATTCTCATTTTCATCATTGTTATTATCATCGTTATCATCATTGTGATCATCATTATTGTCTTCATTGTCAGAGTTATCATTATCCTCATCATCATCATCATCATCAATTTGTCTTTACATTCATGACCTCTATTCACATCATAAGCCAGAAAAATTCCACATCGTTAAAAAAGTCTCACTCACTCACTCTACCTTATCCGTATGTACACTTAGATGACATGATTAGCAAACCATTTTATTTATATATTATTATTGTGTTTGTGAGAAGGTTAAACAAAAACAAAGCAAATTATGTCCCTCCCTAACCCACACCCTCCAACCCCCTACCCCCCAATCCCCACCTTCAACCCTATAACCCCCGTCCTAAACCCCTCAACCCCTAACCCCCCACCTTCAACCCCCACCCACCCCCTCTAACCCCTCCCCATCTTGGTTTCCTATTATATATTTATGTTGACATTTTTGTGTTTGTTGTTTTTCTTTCTTTCTTTTTTCTTTCTTTCTTTCTCTCTCTTTCTTTCTTTCTTTCTCCTCGACAGTAGGGAGGCTGACACTTTAAAGCCAGTTCCTCTCCTCCTTCAGTAGTTCATTAGTTCCCGACGCTCAACACACTAGTGACGAAGGCGGTGAAGGAGGTGCATGTTGTAGTGTGGAGTCTTGTGTCCTGATTCTTTTAAGCCTCTGCCATCTTGAAGACTTAGCCCAGGGAGGAGGAGGAGGAGAGAGTGGTGAGGAGGAAGGAGGGGGAAGAGGAAGGAGGGGGAGAAAGTGGTGAAGAGGAAGAAGAAGGAGGAAGGGAGGAGAAGGTGACTTAGCTAACGGAGGAGGAAGACTGCAGGATTCAGGAAGGAGGAGATGATTTAGCCTAGGGAGGAAGTAGGAGGGGGAGGGAGAAGAGGGAAGGACGAGGAGGAGGAGGACTAATAGTTTCGTGTTTTGTTGCATGCATACGAGTTATCTTCCTCCTTCAATGTCCCTCTTCTTCTTTGTCTTTTGGTTATTTTACCCTCCTCCTCCCTTTCGTTTCCACTTCCTTATCCTTCTCCTCTTCCCCTCTTCACGTTCTCATCAACATCCCTTATTTCCTCTTCCTCCTCCTCCTCCTCCACCTCCTTTTTCGTTCCCACTCTTCCTCTTCTTTTCCTTCCCCTCCACCCCCTCTCCTCCATTCCCTCTTTTTCCTCTCCTCCTCTCTTCCTCCTCTCCACCCCTCTCCACCCCTCCTTCCTCCTCCCTTTTATTGCACTACAGTCTTTACCTGAACGCACGGTCGCTACCCCCGAAAACGGCATAATTTTTTAGTTGTGAGAATAAGGAGCATCTTTTTGTGTGTATTCAGTGAGATTTTTGGCCGTGTGGTGTAGTGTGGTGTAGTGTAGTGTAGTGTGGTGTGGTGTAAGTGTAGTTGCTGCCGAGGCCCACAACTCCCTCCTCCTCATTATAAGGTGTTGTGAGTCCCTGAGTTGTTGTTGGGTTGTGAGCACTTCTGGAGGGTATTGTTGGTGGTTATGTGAGTAACCTAACCTAACCTTTGAAGATGAGCGCTCTGTTCCTTCATTCTATCCACCTAGGGCTTTAACATGAGCTCTTGTGTCCCTTTACCCTTGCTATGGAGCTTCGTGTGAGCGCTGTGTATCTTTTTTCTTGTCTTCATCCCTTGAGTACGATGACTTAATTCCCTGCTTACCATGTCATCGTATGCTCTTGGAGATAGGTTCATCGTATTCAAAGTGATAACTGGTACTTGAGGTGGTTAAGTCATCGTACTCAGGTGATTAAGACATCATGTTCAGTGAGGTGGGTTGATATCGTACTCAAGGGGGTTGATATCCTACTCTAGGGATTAGATCATCGTACTCAAGTGATTAAGTTATCATACTCAAGTGGGTAAGTTGTTGTACTCAAGTGGTTAT
Source organism: Homarus americanus (assembly GCF_018991925.1). Taxonomy (NCBI): domain Eukaryota; kingdom Metazoa; phylum Arthropoda; class Malacostraca; order Decapoda; family Nephropidae; genus Homarus; species Homarus americanus. The sequence goes on along the minus strand of NW_024713214.1, from coordinate 7,642 downwards.
CATACGCACTGGGCTAATTCATTGTACTCAGGGGGTTAGCATTATACTGAAAGGGTTGAGTCATCGTACTCAAGGAATTAAAATTAGCTTACTCACTGAGAGCTAATTTACTGTACTCAAGGGATTAAGAGAGCGGTGAAGGAACGTCTGCTTAATCTCTTCTCACACACGAGCGAAAGTACAATGGTCACCCTACCAGCCAGACATACATACCCATACATACATAATATAATATAATAATAATGGAAGCCCCTTGAAATCGAGGATGGCCGGCCCCAGGGCCACCTAGGCGTGAATTTGTTTAAGGTGTAGAAGCTGTCACCAACACAACAACCACACCCTAAGCTAACGAGCTGCATGACCCAGTGTCAAGGAATAGTCCGAGAAGACCGGACAACTCGCCAACTGCACTGGCTAACCATTACACCACAGGTCGACACACACACACACACACACACACACACACACACAAAGGTCTTATCCCTGGTATTCTTGGCCATAAACTAAGAAAATGCCTGGGCAGCAAGACAATTTTTTTTTTTTTGTGTCTGAGAGTTTGGCTATTTTAAAGTGTCATACCCAGGTATTACCAATCCTGTATATATGTGACATTAGTGCAGTAAGAGTTGTAAGCAGGATTTGCTCTTTAGGTATTTTAATGGAGTAATCATACAAATAACATTATATTATACTTTATTTTTAGTTTACAAAAAAAAATGGTGATTAGTAATCATTTTCATTTGCCAACAGTTTTCAGGCGGTAAGCCTTGGCCATGGCCCGGGACTGTTGGGCAGCAGCTTTACGGGCTTCTGCAACTCTGTTTATTTGTGGGCCCAAGATATTCTTGGCCTGGCGAGGCTTATTGGCCCGGGCCTGTTGGGCAGCAGCCTTACGGGGCACCACCCAGGGAGCTTCCACGGTGGCAACCGCCCGAGGAGCGTCCTTGAGGGCGACCTCCTGGAGAGCTTCCACGACGGCGACCTCCTGGGAAGCTGCCTCGGCGGTGACCTCCTGGGAAGCGTCTTCGGTGGCGACCTCCAGGGAAGCTTCCTCGGCGGCGACCTCCTGCGGAGCGTCTTCGGTGGCGACCTCCAGGGAAGATTCCTCGGCGGCGACCTCCTGCGGAGCGTCTTCGGTGGCGACCTCCAGGGAAGCTTCCTCGCCAGCGACCTCCTGGCAAGCGTCTTCGGCGGCGACCTCCAGGGAAGCTTCCTCGGCGGCGACCTCTTGGGAAGCGTCTTCGGCGGCGACCTCCAGGGAAGTTTCCTCGGCGGCGACCTCCTGGGAAGCTTCCTCGGCGGCGACCTCCAAGAAAGCTTCCTCGGCAGCGACCTCCAAGGAAGCTTCCTCGGCGGCGACCTCCAGGGAAGCTTCCTCGGCGGCGACCTCCAGGGAAGCTTCCTCGGCGGCGACCTCCAGGGAAGCTTCCTCAGCGGCGACCTCCAGGGAAGCTTTCTCGGCGGCGACCTCCAGGGAACCTTCCTCGGCGGCGACCTCCAGGGAAGCTTCCTCGGCGGCGACCTCCAGGGAAGCTTCCTCGGCGGCGACCTCCAGGGAAGCTTCCTCGGCGGCGACCTCCAGGGAAGCTTCCTCGGCGGCGACATCCAGGGAAGCTTCCTCGGCGGCGACGTCCAAGGAAGCTTCCTCGGCGGCGCCCTCCAGGGAAGCTTCCTCGGCGGCGACCTCCAGGGAAGCTTCCTCGGCGGCGACCTCCAGGGAAGCTTCCTCGGCGGCGACCTCCAGGGAAGCTTCCTCGGCAGCGACCTCCAGGGAAGCTTCCTCAGCGGCGACCTCCAGGGAAGCTTCCTCGGCGGCGACCTCCAAGGAAGCTTCCTCGGCGGCGCCCTCCAGGGAAGCTTCCTCGGCGGCGACCTCCAGGGAAGCTTCCTCGGCGGCGACCTCCAAGGAAGCTTCCTCGGCGGCGACCTCCAGGGAAGCTTCCTCGGCGGCGACCTCCAGGGAAGCTTCCTCGGCGGCGACCTCCAGGGAAGCTTCCTCGGCGGCGACCTCCAGGGAAGCTTCCTCGGCGGCGACCTCCAGGGAAGCTTCCTCGGCGGCGACCTCCAGGGAAGCTTCCTCGGCGGCGACGTCCAAGGAAGCTTCCTCGGCGGCGCCTCGGCTTCCTCGTGGCGGCGATTTCCTGGGGAGCGACCTCGGCGGCGACAGCCTGGGGAGCGACCTCGGTGGCGACAGCCTGGGGAGCGTCACCCATAGTGGGGCAAATGCCCAGGTGTTTGTTGACTTTCGCCAGCGCCTTGGTACAGAAATTATGACAAATCTTCAACGTTTCTGTGTCAAATTGTTCTTTTGTAAATAATATCTTGAACTTGAACAACTCCAATGGAGGATACACCACATATTGAAATGTTTCGTATCCCTTCTTGGTTTGTTTTCCGCTCAAGGCAGAATAGTAAAACATTATCCCTTTGTCTGGGATATCTGACAACTTTTTTACCTCTTGTCGTAGGTAGATACATGCTTTAACCACCGTAGTGTTATTGTTTCTGAGGTCTTCTAGATAAGCCAATTTATCCAACACAAAGTCTAAGTTTGTGTTGGGGGGAATCTCTAGACTCACCCCGAAACCCACAACCCTTACACAACTTATATTTGTGTAAGCTTGTGTCAGCTCGTCGTCCATGTGACGGAGTTGGCTGGCAGCTTCTTGGAGGAATTTTTGGCGCTGATCTTCCATTTTAACAAGTATAAATGTTTTATTGATATATGATAAAGGCACCAGGTACATACTGTAGTTGATTCAGAATCCTGTGAAAGAATGTAGTAAGAGGTTTAATGAGGTTGGAACTTTAGTGATATGTTTAGTGATGATGTTAATTGTGTAGTGATGACGTGAGCTATAGTGATGATGTGAGCTATAGTGATGTTTCATGATGCTATGAACTGTGTAGTGATGATGAAACTTTAGTGATGATGTTAATTGTGTAGTGATGACGTGAGCTATAGTGATGATGCGAGCTATAGTGATGTCATGAGCTATAGTGATGATGTTTCATGAGGCTATGAACTGTGTAGTGATGATGGAACTTTAGTGATGATGTTAATTGTGTAGTGATGACGTGAGCTATAGTGATGATGTGAGCTATAGTGATGATGTTTCATGAGGCTATGAACTGTGTAGTGATGATGAAACTTTAATGATGATGTTAATTGTGTAGTGATGACGTGAGCTAGAGTGATGATGTGAGCTATAGTGATGATGTTTCATGATGCTATGAACTGTGTAATGATGATGGAACTTTAGTGATGATGTTAATTGTGTAGTGATGACGTGAGCTATAGTGATGATGCGAGCTATAGTGATGATGAGAGCTTTAGTGATGATGTTTCATGATGCTATGAACTGTGTAGTGATGATGAAACTTTAGTGATGATGTTAATTGTGTAGTGATGACGTGAGCTATAGTGATGATGTGAGCTATAGTGATGATGTTTCATGATGCTATGAACTGTGTAGTGATGATGGAACTTTAGTGATGATGTTAGTGTGTAGTGATGAAGGCGTGAGCTATGATGATGATGTGAACTATGTTGATGATGTTTCATGATGCTATGAACTGTGTAGTGATGATGGGGCTTTAGTGATGTTTTGGGTATTGTAGTGATGGCGTGAGCTATGGTGATGACGTGAGCTATAGTGATGATGCGAGCTATAGTGATGATGTTTCATGATGCTATGAACTGTGTAGTGATGATGAAACTTTAGTGATGATGTAAATTGTGTAGTGATGACGTGAGCTATAGTGATGATGTTTCATGATGCTATGAACTGTGTAGTGATGATGGAACTTTAGTGATGATGTTAATTGTGTAGTGATGACGTGAGCTATAGTGATGATGCGAACTATAGTGATGATGTTTCATGATGCTATGAACTGTGTAGTGTATGATGGAACTTTAGTGATGTTAATTGTGTAGTGATGACGTGAGCTGTAGTGATGATGCGAACTATAGTGATGATGTTTCATGATGCTATGAACTGTGTAGTGATGATGGAACTTTAGTGATGATGTTAACTGTGTAGTGATGACGTGAGCTATAGTGATGATGTGAACTATAGTGATGATGTTTCATGATGCTATGGACTGTGTAGTGATGATGTTAACTGTGTAGTGATGATGGAACTTTAGTGATGATGTTAACTGTGTAGTGATGATGTAACTTTAGTGTATGTTTAGTGATGATGTTAACTGTGTAATGATGATGTGAAATATAGTGATGATGTGTCATGTTGCTATGAACTGTGGAGTGATGATGTGAACCATAATGATGACGTGTCATGATGCTATGAACTGTGTAGTAATGATGTGAACTGTGCAGTGTTGATGTGAACTATAGGGATGATGTGTAGTGATGATGGTCGCCATGAACACCTCATGGAAGTGAAGGTGTCCTCTTCTCTGTTACGGAAATAATGTAACACAATGGGCGACTTAAGAGTATCCGACCCCTGGCCTCTGAGTGTACCGACTATCAATTAAGACATAATTCACGATTCATAACTTGGTGGTGTATATTTTGTGGAGTAAAAATACAAATAATATTAATTTATACTTTATTTTTAGTTTTCACAAAAACATAAACAAAAAGAAAACAACGTGGATTATTAATCACTTTTGTTTCATAGCAGTTTTCAGGCGGCGCTCCTTGGCCATGGCCCGGGCCTGTTGGGCAGCAGCTTTGCAGAGGCACCACCCTGGGAGCTTCCATGGCGGCAATCACCCGGGCGTCTTACATACATACAGTATAACCTGGGCTGGTTCTCCCTCCACTGCCCTGCCCCCACATAACACAGGTTGAGTTAGCCAGTCGGCGCTGAGGCGAGCAATTTTGGCTCTTTTACTGGGAGCAGCAATTTGCTCGAGCAACATTCTAATTCTTTTCATCTTCCCTCTTTCCCCTGCCTCTCCCCCTGCCTCTCCCCCCGAACTAGCCAATCAACCCACATAACTCTGGCACCCCTCCTCTCCCCACCCAATTTAATTATCTCCCACCTTTTACAACACCAGGAGGATTTGATTGATTTTGCCGCTTGCAGCCTTCACTGTGTGCACCCCACACTCATCCTGTGAGCGGTAGTGCAAAAGGATTACAGAGTAGAATTTACAACGGGTCATAATAATTAACCCCCGTTGTCAGGATATTATGGCACTGAAAGTTACACAGTATTTCAATTACATTATTTGTTTAGTTCTATACATAAAGGGTAACTTATTCACAAATGCGTGAGTACAGGTGTGTGAGGCAGTATGTCTGGCCTCACACTTTGTTATTTACATTTACGTGAGAAGTATTCAAGCACATTGCGTATTTGGTTCTGTACATGAGAACTGATATAGTTACTAAGTGCAAAAAAGTGGATACAATCTTTATATGTCGGTTATCTTGCCATTAGAGATAAAGTGTTGTGCCATTTCACACACAGTGTGCTTGGACCTGTCCCTAAAAGGTTCTATCTTCACACAGTCGAGGACATAGTGTTCAAGTGTGTGGCCATATGTCTGGCCACACAATTTACATTTATTTTTGTTTACATCTGCTTGAGGAACATACTACCAAAGGTATTTATATCCTAACCTTAATCTAGCGGTTACAACATCTTGTAATCTAGTGATCTTGTTACTTGCTCCATATACATGTTTCACTTGATGCATCTCATCATGGTAAACTATGGATCGACTAGTGCCTGTTTGCACTAGTCTACTTGCGTGAAACTCATCAATAAGTTCTTTCCTAATTACAGTTTTAGGAGTTCTTTTTGACAGACCCAAATTGTATTCAACGGTGTCTTTGGTAGAAGCGAGTTTGGCGAGGGCATCAACTCTCTCATGTTTTATGAGGCCTATGTAAGAGGGGATCCACAACAGTTTGACCTTGACACCCCGGTCAACAAGGCACGCATATTTATGTCTGGCTTCAGAGACAAGAGCGTGACAACCTGAGTCGAGGGTGGCAAGGGCAAGTAGTGAGAATAGAGAGTCAGTGATGATAAGACTGTCAGTAACAGTGTTTTCAATTAATTTAATAGCTGTGAGTATGGCAACTAATTCAGTTTGTAGAGTGGATGCCCAAATGTTAATTCTAACTCCTTTGTCAATTATATTACCGTCAGGTTGAGTCAGAACAATAGCACTCCCAGCCCTCCCACAGATAGTGTTAAGAGATCCATCAGTGTAGAGGGGCTGTGTGATATTATCATCTGTCTGTAGAGTGTGTTTGTGTTCAAGAGCTCTCAATTTGGCAGTGTGTTGGAGATAAATGCTTTGTATAATTATTTTTTTCGGCGGATATGTCGGATTGTGATATCGAAGGGAACTGTCCGCCAGGGTGGCATGAAGCGCTGTTGTGTCTCAACTTTGTACAGGTGGTCTAGTCCAAACAACTTCATGTGTGTAGCTGTAGTTTGGATCCATTTAGACTCAATGTTATCAGGATCACCACACAGGGCTATCATGAGGTTGACTTCAATTATTCTATCTTTAACACTGGGTATGCTTAGTTCTTTCCTCATATTAAGTACTTTAGTGCTCATGGGAAATCCTAGGATAATTCTGAGGGCTTTATTTTGAATTTTCTCGAGCTTGTCAACGTCTTTCCCGTCACGAAGGACCAGGGTTGGTGCGTGGTAATCTATCAGAGATCTTATATAGCCTAGGTATATTGTTTTAACAATTCTAATATTAGCACCATAGTGCGGGCTGTACCCCGCTACACTTCTAAGCGGTCTCAGTCTGTCGGTACATTGGCAGGTTAGCTGTTGTATGGCAGATAGGGTACAAGGGACGGAAACACCAAGATATTTAAAAGAAGAAACATAGTCAATAGTGTTGTTACCTATCTTGAACTTGGCGAGGCCACGTTTGCTGTTACCAGCTTGTTTGTTGAACACCTTAGTTTTCTCAGTGGAGATAATAAGACCAAGGTTCTCACAGGCTGCGTATACATGGTTCAGGGTGGTTTGCATTTCACGATGCGTTGTCGTATGCATAAGAATATCATCAGCATGGCTGATTGAGATATTGCTGGGGTTGTCTGGTATTAAATTTAATTATGCATTCATAAGAACATTGAACAAAGTAGGGCTAAGTACTTCACCTTGAGGGGTACCAAGTTGCATATCTTTAACTTCACTTTCGTATCCCTGAAACAGTGCAGCAGCCCTTCTGTTGGTTAGGTAACCACTTATCCAGTGTAACAGCCTACCTCCTATATCCATTTTGGCTAGTTCGTACAATATCAGTTGCCTATTGGCAATATCAAATGCAGCTTTTAGGTCAAGAAATGTGGTGTGTCTGTGCCTTTCATCACCATGCACAGTTAGGAATGTGGTGATGCAATTATGTACACCTTAACCATGGGTGAAGCCATTTTTTGTTAGGAGACATGTGTTCTCTGATTCTATATCAGAGTCTGCCAAGAACCATCCTTTCAAAGGTTTTACACAGGCAGCTGGTTAGTGATATGGGACGAAAAGCATCAGGCTGTCCTGGTTTCGGTATTGGAACAACAATACTGTTGGTCCATGATGTGGGTAGTTGGCCCTCGGCATGACTCATATTGTACAATGCCAACAATTGATTGCCTGGCACGCGCCTTAGTAGTCTAACGATGTTGTAGGTGACT
>NW_024713213.1:0-15011 GCF_018991925.1 Homarus americanus | reverse complement strand
GGAAGAGAACATGCCTCGGACCTTCGGAGAACGATGACTTGACCTTGGTGTTGAACCAATTTGGCAAGTAGACACTCACGATGAGTTGGACAATAAGTCTCAGGTTGTGAAGCTGGTTCCCTTTCAGTTTATGATGAGCGACTCAAATTCTGCAGAACCTAGGAGCCGTTGTGAGCCACCTAGAATGTGAGACTGGACCTATCTGCAGGTAAGCAAGTCTATCAGGCATGACCCCAGTTTTGATGGCACTGCAAATCATGTAACCATAGTACTGGTCAGTACTCAGGTCGTCAATGACAGTATGTGCAAGCTCAACGAGTGGAGGGCCAACTGTGATTTTTTCAAAGCTCGGATTTATTTCTAACTCAGTGGCAGAGTCCAGCATCTTGCCAAGAGGACCAGACTATCTGTTGTTTGGAAAGAGTCTTGCCATCCAGCTCTGGATCAGATGTCTGAGTGGCAACCTGTTGGTGTGGAGGCTGCAAACAATCCAGACCAGCTTCCTCCCAATCTTCCGCTCTATCTACTGTATGACTTCACACCCCAGGTTCGTGTTGGTGCTAGTTCCTCCAATGGCCTGTAGGTCTGGTCTACGTTTCTCTGAATAGTTCACAATGTTATCTGCCACTGTCTCAGCTGGTTTCCTGATGTCATCTTTCTCTGGAGTGAAATGCCACAAATACTTCCCTCCTGGTTCACTGCAGCAGGAGTAGTGTTCCTCCTTCACCATGGCAAGGAACAACTTGTCAGAATCTCCAACTTTCATGAACACTTTAGTGTCATCCCTTCTCCCATCAAAGAACAAACAATTGATTCCATTTTCTCTTATCCCCTTATCAAACTCCTCTTCTAGGTTACTGACAAGTTTCTCCTGAGCTCTCCTTACTTTGTTATGATCTATCACCAGGTGAACATCATCAGGTGTTATCAAACCACCGTCAACCCAGGCAGCTGTTGCTATATCTGCAGTTTCTCTGAGACCAGTGTGGTGTCGCATGCTGGCCAGAGCTATGCTCGGGATATCTTTCCTATTTCGAATCTTATGCCTGGAAGGTTTGGGATCATTATTTTTTGGGTTAGGGACAAAGTCACCATTCTCCTGGTCAGCACTCGGATCAGCCATGGGGAAGTCAATAAACTCTGAATCAGCTTGACTCCAATCATCGGCCTTTTTTACCTCACCCTGGGCCTTCTCAAGCCCCCTTTTCCCCGGCAACTCTTTCCTTCTGTGGCAGCCTCCTGTCTCTTGACCTGAATATCTGGCTAGAAATCATGAGAGCTCCCTACACCGCCAGCTTTCTCTGCGCTTTGACAGCCAGTTCGATTGCTAGGAATCTTCAGTTCACGCTTGGTAAATACAGGAGATGGGCCTCGGATTTACAGTCACGATCGCATCCAAACTCAGGACAGAGAACAATTGGTACTTAAAAAGTAATTATGTCAAATAACTGGTCCAGTTGCTTGGCAAAGCTGTCCTTAACTGCAAGTTTTCCTTTCCCAAGAGAGATATCTCTTGCCTTTTCCCAACTGGCTAGCAGTCTCTCACTAATCTTCTTCTGACTTGTTATGACTGGAGGCTTGAACTGAGCGTTAGCCAGAGTGTACTGTGCCAAGACAGCTTTGGTCGTATCACTGGCAATGTCTTTGTTTGTGTAAGTTCTTTTGTTCTTTTCACTGATTTGCCTGATTAAAACACCGTATCTCAAAGCATCTCTCAATGTAGGCAACTCCAACTTCAGGAGCTCTCTCCCAGACCCAAGATAGTGACTGAGATGGCTGGATTTTTGGTTCCTCGTCCTGACACAAGCAGCCATCACAAATATTATCAACTTATAAATGCATCAGAATCTGAAACAGAAAAAAATATTGTTAGTTGGGTTGTTAAAGAATGAAGTCAGAAAGCAATGTTCACTATTTAATTGTAATGCACTAATGCAGTTGTACGTTAGATTTTCGATAAATTTCACGCTAAAATTTACCTAGCAAAAGGTTGCAAAATATTGAAACTGAAATTATTTTCTGTTTATATATACTAAAATCTACCAAAAAAGTGATGGACCATTAGTTTTAGCTGATCTTCCCTCCTATGACACACCCTAGTGGGTATATTCTGTTGCATTTTATAGGTATCTTGCGTCTTTTTCATTATTCCTTCTTTATCATGAGTATCTGTGCCTATTAATACACCACCTCGCAGGATAGTGGAAGAGGAATGGATAGGAACGAGATAATATTCTTTTTGCATATACCTTAGCTTGATTACAGGTAACACCAGGTAGAAGTTACAAGTTTTCCTCGACTTGGCTGATTCAACTGTAAGACTTGCTTTATTTATCATTATTAAAATCCTCCACCTGTAAGACCCTCCACTTGTAAGACCCTCCACCTGTAAGACCCTCCACTTGTAAGACTCTCCACTTGTAAAACCCTTTAGGGATTTGAAATGCCTTCTCGTCTTGGCTCCACTAGTACTGTACACACCCTCTCTAGCCTTAGTTTACAGTAATGTTGAAGTATATAATGAAGACTCACAGCTCATGGGTTAGAAAAACAAAAGTGCTTGTTTTATTTATTTAGTTATTTATAGCTTATTTTAGAATCCCCGAAAGTTAGAACAAAATGGCTGATGGGACTCACAAGCGGGCGGTGTTTACAGTATGGACCAAGAATAAAAAAATAAAGAAAAATAAAATAAATAAATCGTAAATTGGTGCATTGTTTCTCCAGGGGTAATTATAGAAGTACAAATGTTCTCCAGCAGTGGGTGACGATCATAGTCACGCATAGAGCTTCCGACGCAGGTAGATTGATATAGATGCATTACCTGGAGTTAGTGGGTTACAGGGCTTACACGACAATATTAGTGTTTTTCCTTCTGTTTGTGGCACTTGGAGGTGTTTAGAAGTTAGTTTAATTAAAATGGTTTAGTTATAATAGTTATATTACGATGTTGTTGAATTTAGAACTTTTGGATTTGCATGACATCGTGTTTTAGAAGGACTTGTTAGCTAATAAGTTTAATTTGGACATGTCAGAACAGAATTTAGATCATTTGATTTTACAAGGTCGTATTATAATGACTGGGAACCATATAGAAACCTGTTAGAAGTAAATATTTCTACGGCAGTGAATGAGTAGGTCAATAAGTGGTGTATAGAGCTGCTGACGCAACTTAAACGGTATATACTGTACATTATATGTTATCAGAGCTTTCCTGTTGTACGTAACCGCCTCCGTTAAAGTGTCTTAGTGGCTCATGTGAAGATTAGCCTCTAGTTTATTTAACCTCAAGATTAACTACACTGGCACTGCCTGACCTGACCTGACCTGACCTACCCTACCCTACCCTACCCTACCCTACCCTACCCTACCCTAACCTAACCTAACTTAATCTAACCTAACTTAACTTCCCAGGTAGCGTTAGGTTAATCATTATTTGAAATAAGCTGGGAGGGTTAATCTTCAGGTAATATATCTTAATTAACAATTTTGGTCAGGTGAGGCCTTCCTTACCTTACTCGAGAGCAGGAGGAGGACGACTTGCTAACGTCTACAGATCATCGTCAACCAAGGCAGATATTGAATACCTTTTGTTTACCTTCGTTGCTTAAGAACACATCTTAACACCATAAGACTATTCGCCTCAATGCAATACTACAGTAATTGATTATTGTATTCTAATAAAATTTACGGTGTATCTTTTGAACCAGATTTATTGTTTGACCTTAGTGAATGAGAAACTGGTTGAGGTGTATTGTGGTAAACATCCTTAAGAGCAGCTCTGTGTGTTCTTACGACCTCAAAGTAACACAAAAGGTAGCCAATATCTACCCTTGGTCAGTCACTTTATGTAGATGTCAATTGTGTCATTTTTCTAGACTTAGTGCCCCCTGGAGGAGAAAGTAAATACAATGTTGATTTATTTTGGTCACAACACACGCTAGTAGATTATTTTTTTCCTATTTAACTAAATAATTAACACTATGTAGCTAACTAATTATATGACTCAAAGATGGTAACCAATATGGCGTCGATATTGTTCACATACTCTATGATTAATAGATGTATTGTCTGTTTAATTTTAGGGAAGAATTTAATTTATAAACTTTTGAGAATCTGGATACAGGAGTTTTGTCTTTGCGCGCGCGCGCGCGCGCGTGTGTGTGTGTGTGTGTGTGTGTGTGTGTGTGTGTGTGTGTGTGTGGTGATGATGATGACGATGACGGATACTTTCCTCTGCAGTGAAAAAAATATCTTGACAGTGCAAAGTTTAACTGTAAGCCGAAGGAACGTTTGTAATGTGACTTATTATGTGAAATTGTAACTTGAAATTCTTTGTGAAAAAATATTTCCCTACAAAGTTTGGCAGTAAATGAAGTATTACATCAAGGTGTAACTTGTAGTTCCTAGTGGAGTAATTACCTATGTGGACGATACAGCTACTCGAGGGTGTAAGACCTAGAGTAGAAAGTCTTAAGACCTTACCTGAGGTTGAAAGACTCTTATAGTGGAACGTCTTAGGTATTGAAACTGTAATTACAGTAAATAAAATTTAATCTACCTAAACATTCCTTCACCTGGCGACAACTAATGATACAGGTGGTGTAATAGCTCTTTAAAATTCCTCCGTTTGATATAACAATGACCACACATGAACTTATAATGTGCAATATCTTGATAACACATTAGCTGCAACATTACACATAGTCCAGTGTATGTGTAGTGAGGGACATCTACCTAAATGAGTTACAGAATGTGGAGTTGAGGCAAAAAAATGTTGGGACATGTTTGATATCATCAGTTGAGCCAAACGTTTATACTCAATATTGTTTTAATGGTATTTTAGAGCGACCGAAAAATGTAAACAAAATGGCCGGCTAGGCTCGGGGGATCCACGAGTCCTCTTATGAAGGATCGACAATAAATGAAAACAAATCAGATTAATTTAAACACATTTCCAAGAGGCAGCTCCCTCTCACTCCCTACCCAGCATGACAACATTATGCAGCTCCCTCTCCATCCCTCCCCAGCATGACAGCATAATGCAGCTCCCTCTCCTTCCCTCCCCAGCATGACAGCATAATGCAGCTCCCTCTCCCTCCCTCCCTCCCCAGCATGACAGCATAATGCAGCTCCCTGTCCCTCCCTCCCCAGCATGTCATCATAATGCAGCTCCCTCTCCCTCCCTCCCCGAATTGACAGCATAATGCAGCTCCCTCTACCTCCCTCCCCAGCATGACAACATAATGCAACTCCCTCTCCCTCTCTCCCCAGCATGACAGGATAATGCAGCTCCCTCTCACTCCCTACCCAGCATGACAACATTATGCAGCTCCCTCTCCCTCCCTCCCCAGCATGTCAACATAATGCAGCTCCCTCTCCTTCCCTCCCCAGCTTGACAGCATAATGCAGCTCCCTCTCCCTCTCTTCCCAGCATGAGAGCATAATGCAGCTCCCTCTCCTTCCCTCCCTCCCCCAGCATGACAGCATAATGCAGCCCTCCTCCCTCCCCTCCTCAGCATGACAGTATAATGCAGCTCCTTCTCCCTCTCTCCCGAGCATGACAACATTATGCAGCTCCCTCTCCCTCTCTCCCCAGCATGACAACATTATGCAGCTCCCTCTCCCTCCCTCCCCAACATGACAGCATAATGCAGCTCCCTCTCCCTCCCTCCCCAGCATGACAGCACCCTGAAGTTCCTTAATGAGTTGGGCTCCAGACTTATTGAAACTACCAGAGACTCCAGGGCATCGATCTACTATTTACAAGACTACCAATTGGGAGATGATGGTAAGGGAAGGCGAAAGACATCAGGTAGATTTTTACAGAACTTAATTTGGTTGGAACACAAAGACAGGCTGGAAGGGTGAGGTATGAGGATCTGGTAGGGTGGAATATGAGGGACTGGAATGGTAGGGTATGAGGGATTAACAGGGTAGGGTATGAGGGACTAACAGGGTAGGGTATGAGGAACTAGAAGGTTAGGGTATGAGGACTGGCAGGGTGGGGCATAAGAGACTAACAAAACTGGGTAGAAGGGTGTGACAATCTCCTCTTCTACACTAATCACGCCACACGTTCTCCCTAAGTCATCAAAAAATATACATTTGTCATGGTGTTCAAAAATTCCTCTTTTACCAACACAAGCTCTCGTTCTTGTAGCCATTGTGATTTAGGCTGAGGGGATAGAGAGATATAGTGAAAGAAGTAGGAACAGATAACGAGAATGACAGACATAGATATGAGGATATAATAATTGTGGAAGGGGAAGGAAAGAGGAGGTGGAGATAGTGGTAGAGGAAGCAGGGAAGGAGAGTAGGGGAGAGAGAGTGATGATATATTAAGGTTAATAGAGACAAGGGGGGATATGATAGGTAAAGAGGATACGACAGGGCAGATTTAATCTAATTTCATGGGTAAGAGATGGCAGGAAACCTAGTGAGTGAGTGAGTGGGACAACCATTGATCGTGATCACGCCCCAGTCCACAAGATCGTACACACAAGATAGTCAAAGGAACAGAGGGAACATATTCGGTTTGTTGTCGAACACTTGAATCAAAGGAGCAATAAGTTATTACTGAGTCACTGCACGTTGACTACATATTATAGTGTTTGTAAAGATCTTTCTTGTTACACTGGTCGAGAAGATCAGATAGCGACCGTACGTGAGCTGTGGCCCATATCTACAGAACCTCGACCATATTAGTTGGTAAAATTGTCTTCGTTTTCTTTGGTGAGTGATCGTGTATTTCCAGATGTAATAACTGAAATGTGTTCGGTGTCTCCAGCAGGACCCGGCTGTACTCTCTTATTGCTGGGACCTCTATCAATCTGCCTACACGAATATCAATAAGACCCGTTTCAACTTCTCTACAAACTTTAAGAGCGTTCGGTCGAGGAGTTCAGGTACGAAAAAAGTATGTTAAGTGAGAATAAATTAACACGAGGCCAGTCAGTGTGTCAAAACAAGGTCGGGCCCACATCAACTGGCAATATAATCACATAAGGCGGATCATGACGATAACACATTTGTGCTTATTGTTTCATCAAAGTACTTAGGCAACATGTTAAATCTATTGTTTGTGTGAAAGTAAAAGGAGAAGCTGTACAGGTTGATCCACAGTTCCTGCTTCAACATCTAACAAAAGCATCAGGGAGAGTGTAAGGCAGGTGAGTAGTGTAACCACCCACTGCATTCTCAAGGGTCTGACCTAAGAAACACCTTATGGACTATGAGCTGTACACTGCTGCATCACATTAACCACTAGGAGTTGTAAACAAACACTCCAAAAGTGCCTTTATGGAGGAGACCGATGAATTTCAAAATGAACACTGTGACTCCTGTTGTCTCGGTAGGGTCGTCAAAATCCTTTGTCTGTTGTGTCATATCGTCTAACACAAAATCGTAAACATACTTTTTGGAGCGTATCTACATCTTACAGCATGATGACACTAAATGGCCGCCTTAAAATGTTATTCTCAAAGACTTAATTATCAATGAAAAAATTCACCCACTAAAATTTAAGATCACGTTGAAGATAAACTCATTAAAGTTTTATACTGTACTATAATGGAAATTAAAGTTCACTCACTCGCACTCTTGGGCAGAAATTATAATTTAAGTTCTCATTTTAGAACAGTCTTGGCTGTTTTTAGGTCCTGCTATGGTTACTGTCTGAGTCATAATCAACCTCACTTGGCATCTTCTATTTCATTTTGGCGCATTTCATGTTGGCGCATTTCATGTTGGTGTATTTCATGTTGGTGTATTTCATGTTGGTGTATTTCATGTTGGTGATCACCTGCCACCCACCAGAGACTTGGGAAGGTTAGAAATAGTGTCATCTCTGTGTTTTATGACGTCTTCGAGGTTTATATCTTCACCTCACCTCCTGAACCACATCCTCAAGACGGACCATTTCTTACCCCTGGTCGTCTTCTTAGCTAATCAGGCTTATTTAATTCTTCTCTCCCAGCGCTGCGCCCCCTGGCGAGAAACTCTCCCTCATTTCTTGTAACTTTTAGAGAAGGAAAGTTTATTCTCAACTGGTTGTACAGATGAAGCGTCACAACTTCTCGATATCTTTGCTTTGTGATTATAATACCAACGTGTCTGAGTCGTGTATTTGTTTATAAACTTAATGGAATAATATTTACCCAAGTTTAAGAGGCACTAAAGACATTATAAGGGCTGGATATTTCAAATTATCTGCATCTCTTGAATCACTTGAATCAAGAGTGAGAAAATGAAATTAAAACAAAAAAGAATTGTAAGTGAATGAAATATCGAAATCCTTGAAAAAAACTAAATTTCTTAAAACAGTAATGGACTAAGACAGCAGTGGAAGGTAAGGAGATTGGTGGAAAAGAAAGGAGAAGACCGAAGGAGGAAGGTAAAAGGAGGGAAGATGGAGGGGTAAAATAAAGGGGAAAGGAAGATGAAGGGGGAAGAAATGAATGGGGGAGATGGAAGGGAGGAAGAAGGGAGGGAAGATGAAGAGGTAAGATGGAGGAGAAAGACGATGGGGAGAAGAAGATGAAGGAGAAGATGAAAGGTGGAAGATGAAAGGCAGGAAGCGACAGTGCAAAATAGATCGGCAAGAGACACAGTTGTACCAGAGGTGGTAAAAATATACACCAGGAAGGAATCAGGTGTGGCAATGTAATACACTCTCTCTCTCTCTCTCTCTGTCTCCATATTATGTTGCTCAGATTTCTCTCTCTTTTTCTAAAAATACAAAACTCAACTCAATAAAGGCAACACATGTACTGTACTATGACTGCCAGTGTATTATAGCATCAACATTATTATATAAGAGTATATATTATACTTAAGCCCCCCCCCTCCACCCCCAGGTATCGCCGGGATGGTTAATCTTCAGGTGGGATACGCTGGGCGGCGAGGGGAGTGACAATCTACCTGTGTCATTAAGGTCTCTATTACCTTTTCCTGGGGCGACATGAAAAAATAACACCACCATTTAACTTACATAAATTAACACACAATACAGTACTGAATGCCTAACTAGCTTAGCTCCCCCCACCCCAGCCTCCCTTGAGCGAGCAGGAGCGTGCTGTGTATGGCCACCACCCCAACCAATCACCTCGACCCAGCTAGGTGGACAGCCCACCTGCTATTACTCCCTACTATTTTACTTCCCGTTTCTATTCTTTCCTTCTCTCTTTCCTCTCCTCTCTCATGGCAAAGTCATTTCCCACTTTACTTCATCATCGTTACTCAGTAAGACAGCAGTAGACCACGACGCTTAACACTGTACCTGCCTGACTCTGGTGTTACCTGTACTGTGTTAATTGGCTTGAAGAACATACAACTCTAAAACGTGATATGAATTGTTAATTTTCATAGGAAGATGAACTAGACAAAAAACGACCTTTATAAATAAATGTCAGACCAAATACTGTCAAGAGGTGTGAACAGCTTCCATATGGAGAGGAGAGGATCTTTAATTGAAGTCTAATGTGTCACTTCACGCAATAACTCTGTGGGGTGGACACATCGACAACACAAGAGTGACCGACATATAAACACTTCCGAGACAACGATAACTAATGACTTTTTTTGTTTGTCCTTTCAGAACAAAGTTCACTCCTGGGATTATCTCTCATAAACGAAGCATCACCAAGCACAAGCACCACACCCCTGTATAGGCCTTCAGTATCGTCAACCAGCAACTGTCTATATGATAATAGTCCAGACAAAACCTTGCTTTTACTTTAACCCGGAAATAAACATCGACAGGTTTATTATAAATAATTATGACGACAGTAAGTTTTCAAGGTTCAAGTGTCCTTATTTCCTGCCAATGGTTCCAGGAAAACCTTAAAACTTACAATTAATAAATAATTAAAGATTTTTGTTTCTTGTATCTATATATATAAAACAAAAAAGTATGTATTTTTGTTTGTGTGTGTGTTTGTGTGTCCGCACGAGAATCTCGGAAACTACTATACCGATCTGTAGTGATGATGGATGGTGTTATATGTAGTGATGATGGATGGTGTTATATGTAGTGATGATGGATGATGTTATATGTAGTGATGATGGATGGTGTTATATGTAGTGATGATGGATGATGTTATATGTAGTGATGATGGATGGTGTTATATGTAGTGATGATGGATGATGTTATATGTAGTGATGATGGATGATGTTATATGTAGTGATGATGGGTGGTGTTATATGTAGTGATGATGGATGATGTTATATGTAGTGATGATGGGTGGTGTTATATGTAGTGATGATCTATCTTCTATCGATATAAAACAAAGAAGTATGTCTGTTTGTGTGTGTGTGTGTGTGTTTGCTTGTGTGTCCGCACGAGAATCTCGAAAACTACTCTACCGATCTGTAGTGATGATGGATGATGTTATATGTAGTGATGATAGATGGTGTTATATGTAGTGATGATGGATGATGTTATATGTGTTATAAGTGTTTAAATAACATGGTAGATATTACTGAGCCTTCATCAGGGGTTGGTGCCTCCCTCCAGGTTCCCAGAGGTACAACTATTGGTGACATTTTCTTATTCGATGGCAGCAGTTGAGTTAGATTCATTGGTTGGGAGGTACAGACAGAGTGTAAGTAGCTGTGGAAGTTTCGCGCTCCCTGATGTCGCCCAAATTGTCATAATTGAAGGTAACTGACTTGGCAACGGTAGTGCGTACGTTGGTCTTCTTAAGGATAGAGGCGGGTTGTTGGTCAGCAACATTGGATAGAACAATGAACTCAGCAGCTTGGCGGTCAAGGTTGTTCAAGGTACCATGGGCACTGTAGTAGTTAACTTCCAGCTTGTTAGTTGATTTTCGGCTGCGGCCAATGCTGTCACCATCCAATCGTCCAACAGCCTTATCACAGGAGGCTTCGTCAAAGTATCGGATGTATGCGAAGCCATAGTGTTCATTTGTGTTGTCTTTTGCGGGCATCACAAATAGGTCGATCTGTCCACATTCCTCAAACAATGGTCGAATCTGCTTAGGGGCCACACCAGGGTAGATGTTTGTTGCAACCACCACAAAGCTGGTGTCGAAGTCTACAACGAAATCCTTGCAAGCCTTCACCTCCACCTCAGACACCTTCGATACAGTGCGTCAGAACACCATTGTGATGTACTGACACTAACAGCTCTCTCACTGAGGTCAAATCAAAATTTGACCATACAGAAAGAATTACGGTTTAATAAGGTTGGAATTTAAAGAAATTGACAACAAAATGAAGCTCTGTTTATCACTATAGTGTTGAGGACTGGTGTTTGTAGAGATGATGGATGGTGTTATAATATGTAGTGATGATGGATGGTGTTATATGTAGTGATGAAGGATGGCGTTATATGTAGTAATGATGGATGGTGTTATATGTAGTGATGATAGGAGGGTAATATATGTAGTGATGATGGATGGTGTTATATATAGTGATGATGCATGATGATATATGTAGTGATGATGGTTGGTGTTATATGTAGTGATGCTGGATAGTGTTATATGTATTGATGATGGATAGAGTTATATGTAGTGATGATGGATGATGTTATATGTAGTGATGAAGGGTGGTGTTATATGTAGTGATGTTGGATGGTGTTATATGTAGTGATGATGGATGATATTATATGTAGTGATGATAGGATGGTTCTATATGTAGTGATGGATGGTGTTATATGTAGTGATGATGGATGATGTTATATGTAGTGATGATAGGATGGTTTTATATGTAGTGATGATGGATGGTGTTATATGTAGTGATGATGCATGATGTTATATGTAGTGATGATGGTTGGTGTTATATGTAGTGATGCTGGATGGTGTTATATGCAGTGATGATGGATAGAGTTATATGTAGTGATGGATGATGTAATATGTAGTGATGATGGGTGGTGTTATATGTAGTGATGTTGGATGGTGTTATATGTAGTGATGATGGATGATATTATATGTAGTGATGATAGGTTGGTTTTATATGTAGTGTTGATGGATGGTATTATATGTAGTGATGATGCATGATGTTATATGTAGTGATGATGGGTAGTGTTATATGTAGTGATGCTGGATGGTGTCATATGTAGTGATGATGGATGGAGTTATATGTAGTGATGATGGATGATATTATATGTAGTGATGATGGTTGGTGTTATATGTAGTGATGTTGGATGGTGTTATATGTCGTGATGGATGGTTCTATATGTAGTGATGGTGGATGGTGTTATATGTAGTGATGATGGATCGTGTTATATGTAGTGATGATGGATAGTGTTATATGTAGTGATGATGATGGATGGTGTTATAAGTAGTGATGATGGATGTTGTTATATGTAGTGATGAAGGATGGTGTTAGTGAATATTGTGAAGTGATATGTAGAGAAGATTGTGAAGTGAGGTGTAGTGAAGATTGTGAAGTGAGATGTAGTGAAGATTGTGAAGTGAGATGTGGTGACGATTGTTAAGTGAGATGTAGTGAAGATTGTGAAGTGAGATGTAGTGAAGATTGTGAAGTGAGATGTAGTGAAGATTGTGAAGTGACATGTAGTGAAGATTGTGAAGTGAGATGTAGTGAAGATTGTGAAGTGAGATGTAGTGAAGATTGTGAAGTGAGATGTAGTGAAGATTGTGAAGTGAGATGTAGTGAAGATTGTGAAGTGAGATGTAGTGAAGATTGTGAAGTGAGATGTAGTGAAGACTGTGAAGTGAGATTTGGTGAAAATTGTGAAGTGAGATGTAGTGAAGATTGTGATGTGAGATGTGGTGAAGATTGTGAAGTGAGATGTAGTGAAGATTGTGAAGTGAGATGTAGTGAAATTTGTGAAGTGAGATGTAGTGAAGATTGTGAAGTGGGATGTAGTGAAGATTGTGAAGTGAGATGTAGTGAAGATTGTGAAGTGAGATGTAGTGAAGATTGTGAAGTGAGATGTAGTGAAGATTGTGAAGTGAGATGTAGTGAAGATTATGAAGTGAGATGTCGTGAAGATTGTGAAGTGAGATGTAGTGAAGATTGTGAAGTGAGATGTAGTGAAGATTGTGAAGTGAGATGTAGTGAAGATTGTGAAGTGAGATGTGGTAAAGATTGTGAAGTGAGATGTAGTGAAGATTGTGAAGTGAGATGTAGTGAAGATTGTGAAGTGAGGTGTAGTGAAGATTGTGAAGTGAGATGTAGTGAAGATTGTGAAGTGAGATGTAGTGAAGATTGTGAAGTGAGATGTGGTGAAGATTGTGAAGTGAGATGTAGTGAAGATTGTGAAGTGAGATGTAGTGAAGAGTGAAGTAAGATTGGTGAAGATTGTGTGAGATGTAGTGAAGATTGTGAAGTGAGATGTGGTGAAGATTGTGAAGTGAGATGTAGTGAAGATTGTGAAGTGAGATGTAGTGAAGATTGTGAAGTGGGATGTAGTGAAGATTGTGAAGTGGGATGTAGTGAAGATTGTGAAGTGAGATGTAGTGAAGATTGTGAAGTGAGATGTAGTGAAGATTGTGAAGTGAGATGTAGTGAAATTGTGAAGTGAGATATAGTGAAGATTGTGAAGTGAGATATAGTGAAGATTGTGAAGTGAGATGTGGTGAAGATTGTGAAGTGAGATATAGTGAAGATTGTGAAGTGAGATGTGATGAAGATTGTGAAGTGAGATGTAGTGAAGATTGTGAAGTGAGATGTAGTGAAGATTGTGAAGTAAGAAGTGGTAAAGAATGTGAAGTAAGATGTGGTAAAGATTGTGAAGTGAGATGTAGAAAAGATTGTGAAGTGAGATGTAGTGAAGATTGTGAAGTGAGATGTAGTGAAGATTGTGAAGTGAGATGTAGTGAAGATTGTGAAGTGAGATGTAGTGAAGATTGTGGAGTGAGATGTAGTGAAGATTGTCAAGTGAGATGTAGTAAAGATTGTGAAGTAAGATTATAAAGTAAACTGTAGTAATTGAGGTTAAACGAACGCGGGTTATTCTGTAGTGTATCCGTGTCTTGTTAACGTGGAACCAACATGGCGGTGGTTCTCAATATAGATACGTTATTTTGCCGAGAATTTCTGTCAAAACGAAATATGAATCAACCATATTTAGCCTAAATTAACCTAGCGGCTTTATTATATATTCTAAGGTGTTTAAGTTGGATAGATCAGATCAGGTTAGGTAAAGTCAGGTTGGGTTAGGTTAGGTTAGTTTTGTTAATTTTGCCAGTTAGAGGCTAGTTTATTGTGCCCCCCATACTCATCCTGTGACCGGTAGTGCAAAGAGATTACAAAGTGGTGTTAGATGAGGTAGGTGGTTAAGTTAAGTTTCAATAGGTTAGGTTAGATTACGTCAGGTTGGATTAAGTTAAGTTAGGTTAGGTAGGTAATAAGTAGATAGGTTACGGTCGGTAGGTGGGAAAGTTAGGTTTAATTAGGTTAGCTTATGTCAGACGGGGAGGTTAGGTTCGATTATGTCAGGTTAGGTTCGATTATGTCAGGTTAGGTTAGATTACGTCAGGTTAGGTTAGATTATGTCAGGTTAGGTTAGATTATGTCAGGTTAGGTTAGATTATGTCAGGTTAGGTTAGATTATGTCAGGTTAGGTTAGATTATGTCAGGTTAGGTTAGATTACGTCGTAGTTGTGCCAGATTACGCTTGCGGTTAGGTTAGATTACGCCAGTTAGGTTAGATTATGCCAGGTTAGGGGTTAGATTATACTGTGTTAGAAGTAGATAATGCCAGGTTAGGTTAGATTATGTCAGGTTTGGTTAGATTATGTCAGGTTAGGTAAGTAGGTGGAGGTGGGTAAAAAAGGTTAGATTAGGTCGGCAGGTTTTAGTGTAGGAGCTTAAGTAATCCCGTAAAAATTTCATGTTAATTTTTGACACCATACATCGTAATAATCCTTATAAACTATGTTAAGGAACTGTGGTGTAATTTTTTCTGAACGGTTTATTATAAGTTTTATGCTATTAAAGAAGTTTTATCAAAGAGCGGCGTAATGAACCACAGACGTATTACCATTAACTCCTAAGTAACTTAAAACATGACTAATAAC
>NW_024713212.1:0-32181 GCF_018991925.1 Homarus americanus | reverse complement strand
ATGGAGAGTACACGTTCAAAAACTGAAGTTTGGCTCATTGGTCAACACATAACCGAAATCACGGGTGTACAACTTCCTTCAAGAGGAGATGTTCTACGTCTGTTTTTCCACGGTCACAATGAACATAAGAAAACAGTGAATGATTCTGCGAGTGAAGTTGCAGCATCGGTTATTAGTTTCTGGAATAAAGCACGGATTCCTACCATAACTGAGAAGAGTATTGGACGAAAGGTAGTGGATCTTTTTTTAATGTGGAAGGGACTTAAGAAAAACTGCACTCGCACTACAGACACACAACGTAAGAAAGAGGAAACTTTTTGTGATGAGTTAGAGGACCTCTTCGATGTTGCCCACCCCAAGGCAATGCAGCTCTTGACCATCAAAGAAGACCGAGCATTCCTGGCAGCGCAACGAGAAAAAGGGAGAAGAGGTATAATGGCAGGAGTAGACAAAAAGATTGCTTGTTCCATCAAGCGTCGGGAAGAAAGCAAGAGTAAGCAATCTCTACAACAGAATCAAGCCAGTTCTGCTCTTGAATATGATGAGTTGGGTTCTTCGTCTGAAACAGAATCACAATCAAGCTCGTCATCATCTACAAGTTCCCTAGCGATATCACCAGTGGTATCTTCTTCCAATCGTAAACGTGCTACTCTCAAAGTTATCACCCCTGAATTGTCAAGCACATTGGACCGCACTGGGATCAGTCACCGCTCTGCTCTCCGGATCGTCAGTGCCACGGCTGCTAGTCTAGGTCATGACCCAATGGAACTAGTTTTAAACTATGAGACAGTGCGTACTTCGCGAGCGACCCACCGTTCTGGGATTGTCAACGAAATTAAAGAAAAATTTCAACCTAGTGAAGTGCTCACTGTGCACTGGGATGGAAAAATTATTCCTGATGAACAAGGAGCGAGTGTTGACCGAATCGCCATTCTTGTCTCCGGAATCAATACTGAAAAGCTGCTTGGTGTCCCGAAACTATTGTCAGGGACTGGACAGGCCATTGCTACAGCAGTCAGTGCAGCGCTGGAAGAGTGGAAAATATCAGAGAATGTTTCAGCACTCAGTTTTGACACAACAGCTTCAAACACTGGGCACTTGTCGGGGGCATGTGTCATTCTGGAGCAGAAACTCGGCCGCCGTCTTCTGCATCTCGCGTGTCGTCACCACATCCTTGAGCTTGTTGCCGAGAAAGTGTATGTGGAATGCATGGGGCCTTCCTCTGGACCAGATAATACTCTCTTCTCTCGCTTCAAGCATAAGTGGAAGGACATCAGTCAAGATGACTACAGCCCTCTCTCAGACCTCCCTCCAAGTTTGTACGAGAAACGAGATGACCTCATCTGTTGCTGGAAACATCATCTGGGCAAGAAGCAGCAGCCACGTGATGATTACCGTGAGGTACTGGAGCTAGCAATCAGGTGTCTCGATGGAGCTCTACCCAAGTTTAATCTCCGACGGCCTGGAGCACTTCACTGAGCACGGTGGATGGCTAAGCTCATTTATGTCATGAAGATCCTGATTTTTGCTAATCAGTTTAAACTAACTGCTCGTGAGACATTAGGCTTGAAACGATTCACATTCTTTGTGCTAGAGGTGTATGTCAGTGCATGGTTCACGGCCTCCGTTCCATCCTCCGCTCCTGCTAATGATTTGCGGCTCCTCCAAGACCTGTCAGAGTACCACGACGTCAAAATATCAAGAACATGTCTCACAGTCTTCGGTCGTCACCTGTGGTACCTCAGTGAAGGCTTGCTGGGTCTTGCACTCTTCGATCCACAAGTTAATGCAACAATGAAGACAAACATAGTTCGGGCAATCGTTGAGAAGAAGGCGACCGAGGATTCACCAAAACGTGCTGCTCTTCCTGCCACATCTTCCCTTCCCACAAAGCAGCTCTCAGACTTTGCTTCTAGAGGATCAAACTTTCTATTTGAAAGTCTCAAAATGAAGACTTCTTTTTTGTCCAAGGAACCTGACACATGGTCTGATGATGAAGACTTCAAAACTGGCGTCGCAGTTGTGGGTGGTCTCAGAGTCATCAACGACACTGCAGAGAGAGGGATTGCCTTGATACAGGCATTCAACAGCAAGATCACGAAGAGTGAAGACCAGCGTCAACATCTGCTGCAGGTTGTTGAAGAGCAGAGGCGGTCACAACCAGGGACATCAAAACAGGACCTTACAAGCAAAAAGCGAAAACAATGAATGGGTTGTCCACACCTCTCCCACCCATTGATGTAAGCGTGTTCATTGCAGTTTCATTTTAAAAAGGAATTAATCATTTATATGTACAGTGTACACATAAACTTGCTCAATATGTAAATTTTAAAATAAACCGGCATATTATGAATATTCGTATTTTTTGCCAAAAGGATAAAACTTCAATTGACTTGAGCTACCTCTAAATATTGTCCAAATGACCCAGGATTTCGCCTGTGTTATTTTTTCATGGGTACGCAGTATTGGACCAATGGCCATTCCATTTAATCAATTTTAGAAATTCACCCCTATGCACTATTGTCACCCTACCCCTGACACATCTTTCCCTTCCTCCTTTTCCTCCCCCTTTCCTCCTCCTCCTCCCCCTTTCCTTCTCCTCCTTCCTCCCCTCCGCCCCACTCTTCTCCCTTCCACCCCTCCCCAACCTCCCCATCCTCCTTCTTCCTCCTTCTCCCCACCCTATCCTTTTTCCCCTTCCTTCTCCTCCCTGTCTCCCTCTTCCCCTCCCTCTTCCTCCTCCCTCGTCTAGGACCAAATGCAAGACATCGTAATTATGAACGTTGAACCTTGTGTGAGTCGGTGTCATCAGGAGCTAAGTGACGTGCTTCTGGCTGCCGTCTCCCCTCCCCTCCTTCTCTCCTCTTCCTCCCCTCTCCCTTCCCCTCTTACCCTCTCCACTTCCTTACCCTCCTATCCCCTCTACGCCCCCCTTCCTCTCCTCCCCTTGTTTTGGCGTCCTCTTGTTTTAACCTCCCATTTGTAGTTAGTTTTTTCCCCTCTGCTTTCATTCTTTCTTTCCTCTCTCTCTCTCTCTCTCTCTCTCTCTCTCTCTCGGTCCTGCTGCTGCACGTTTTGGCATAATTCAATTTAGAGAAAGAGTTGCTCGTCTTTTCTGTCTGGTTGAGTCGACTCGCAGGTCAGAGGTAAAGGGAGAGAGACGTAGTGATGTTGATGTGTGTCGTCTTATTGTGTAGTGAAGATTCAGTTTTGCTTTGGGACCTTGATAGTGTGTGTGTGTGTGTGTGTGTGTGTGTGTGTGTGTGTGTGTGTGTGTTCTCCTTCACTCCTCAAATCAGTCTCAAGAACTTTCAACCCCCTTTAACTGACTCTCTTAAAAGTTGTTGCCTGCCTCACGTCCTCTCTCTCTCTCTCGTAGGAGCGGAGGATGAAGGTGGTGGTGTGTTGCCATATTTTCTTTGGTATAGCTCTTGTATATATGACGGTGTGTGTGTGTGTGTGTGTGTGTGTGTGTGTGTGTGTGTGTGTGTGTGTGTGTGTGTGAACTTTGTCGTCATCATTGTTTTACTTTTTTCATGGTCATTATTATTTTATTATTCTCATTTTCATCATTGTTATTATCATCGTTATCATCATTGTGATCATCATTATTGTCTTCATTGTCAGAGTTATCATTATCCTCATCATCATCATCATCATCAATTTGTCTTTACATTCATGACCTCTATTCACATCATAAGCTAGAAAAATTCCACATCGTTAAAAAAGTCTCACTCACTCACTCTACCTTATCCGTATGTACACTTAGATGACATGATTAGCAAACCATTTTATTTATATATTATTATTGTGTTTGTGAGAAGGTTAAACAAAAACAAAGCAAATTATGTCCCTCCCTAACCCACACCCTCCAACCCCCTACCCCCCAATCCCCACCTTCAACCCTATAACCCCCGTCCTAAACCCCTCAACCCCTAACCCCCCACCTTCAACCCCCACCCACCCCCTCTAACCCCTCCCCATCTTGGTTTCCTATTATATATTTATGTTGACATTTTTGTGTTTGTTGTTTTTCTTTCTTTCTTTTTTCTTTCTTTCTTTCTCTCTCTTTCTTTCTTTCTTTCTCCTCGACAGTAGGGAGGCTGACACTTTAAAGCCAGTTCCTCTCCTCCTTCAGTAGTTCATTAGTTCCCGACGCTCAACACACTAGTGACGAAGGCGGTGAAGGAGGTGCATGTTGTAGTGTGGAGTCTTGTGTCCTGATTCTTTTAAGCCTCTGCCATCTTGAAGACTTAGCCCAGGGAGGAGGAGGAGGAGAGAGTGGTGAGGAGGAAGGAGGGGGAAGAGGAAGGAGGGGGAGAGAGTGGTGAAGAGGAAGAAGAAGGAGGAAGGGAGGAGAAGGTGACTTAGCTAACGGAGGAGGAAGACTGCAGGATTCAGGAAGGAGGAGATGATTTAGCCTAGGGAGGAAGTAGGAGGGGGAGGGAGAAGAGGGAAGGACGAGGAGGAGGAGGACTAATAGCTGCAGGTTTGCCATCCTCTGTCTCCTGCCATCTCCTCCACCTGATCCTCCCACAGCTCATCAACATCCCTTATTTCCTCTTCCTCCTCCTCCTCCTCCACCTCCTTTTTCGTTCCCACTCTTCCTCTTCTTTTCCTTCCCCTCCACCCCCTCTCCTCCACTCCCTCTTTTTCCTCTCCTCCTCTCTTCCTCCTTTCCACCCCTCTCCACCCCTCCTTCCTCCTCCCTTTTATTGCACTACAGTCTTTACCTGAACGCACGGTCGCTACCCCCGAAAACGGCATAATTTTTTAGTTGTGAGAATAAGGAGCATCTTTTTGTGTGTATTCAGTGAGATTTTTGGCCGTGTGGTGTAGTGTGGTGTAGTGTAGTGTAGTGTGGTGTGGTGTAAGTGTAGTTGCTGCCGAGGCCCACAACTCCCTCCTCCTCATTATAAGGTGTTGTGAGTCCCTGAGTTGTTGTTGGGTTGTGAGCACTTCTGGAGGGTATTGTTGGTGGTTATGTGAGTAACCTAACCTAACCTTTGAAGATGAGGGCTCTGTTCCTTCATTCTATCCACCTAGGGCTTTAACATGAGCTCTTGTGTCCCTTTACCCTTGCTATAGAGCTTCGTGTGAGCGCTGTGTATCTTTTTTCTTGTCTTCATCCCTTGAGTACGATGACTTAATTCCCTGCTTACCATGTCATCGTATGCTCTTGGAGATAGGTTCATCGTATTCAAAGTGATAACTGGTACTTGAGGTGGTTAAGTCATCGTACTCAGGTGATTAAGACATCATGTTCAGTGAGGTGGGTTGATATCGTACTCAAGGGGGTTGATATCCTACTCTAGGGATTAGATCATCGTACTCAAGTGATTAAGTTATCATACTCAAGTGGGTAAGTTGTTGTACTCAAGTGGTTATCATACGCACTGGGCTAATTCATTGTACTCAGGGGGTTAGCATTATACTGAAAGGGTTGAGTCATCGTACTCAAGGAATTAAAATTAGCTTACTCACTGAGAGCTAATTTACTGTACTCAAGGGATTAAGAGAGCGGTGAAGGAACGTCTGCTTAATCTCTTCTCACACACGAGCGAAAGTACAATGGTCACCCTACCAGCCAGACATACATACCCATACATACATAATATAATATAATAATAATGGAAGCCCCTTGAAATCGAGGATGGCCGGCCCCAGGGCCACCTAGGCGTGAATTTGTTTCAGGTGTAGAAGCTGTCACCAACACAACAACCACACCCTAAGCTAACGAGCTGCATGACCCAGTGTCAAGGAATAGTCCGAGAAGACCGGACAACTCGCCAACTGCACTGGCTAACCATTACACCACAGGTCGACACACACACACACACACACACAAAGGTCTTATCCCTGGTATTCTTGGCCATAAACTAAGAAAATGCCTGGGCAGCAAGACAATTTTTTTTTTTTGTGTCTGAGAGTTTGGCTATTTTAAAGTGTCATACCCAGGTATTACCAATCCTGTATATATGTGACATTAGTGCAGTAAGAGTTGTAAGCAGGATTTGCTCTTTAGGTATTTTAATGGAGTAATCATACAAATAACATTATATTATACTTTATTTTTAGTTTACAAAAAAAATGGTGATTAGTAATCATTTTCATTTGCCAACAGTTTTCAGGCGGTAAGCCTTGGCCATGGCCCGGGACTGTTGGGCAGCAGCTTTACGGGCTTCTGCAACTCTGTTTATTTGTGGGCCCAAGATATTCTTGGCCTGGCGAGGCTTATTGGCCCGGGCCTGTTGGGCAGCAGCCTTACGGGGCACCACCCAGGGAGCTTCCACGGTGGCAACCGCCCGAGGAGCGTCCTTGAGGGCGACCTCCTGGAGAGCTTCCACGACGGCGACCTCCTGGGAAGCTGCCTCGGCGGTGACCTCCTGGGAAGCGTCTTCGGTGGCGACCTCCAGGAAAGCTTCCTCGGCGGCGACCTCCTGCGGAGCGTCTTCGGTGGCGACCTCCAGGGAAGATTCCTCGGCGGCGACCTCCTGCGGAGCGTCTTCGGTGGCGACCTCCAGGGAAGCTTCCTCGCCAGCGACCTCCTGGCAAGCGTCTTCGGCGGCGACCTCCAGGGAAGCTTCCTCGGCGGCGACATCTTGGGAAGCGTCTTCGGCGGCGACCTCCAGGGAAGCTTCCTCGGCGGCGACCTCCTGGGAAGCTTCCTCGGCGGCGACCTCCAAGGAAGCTTCCTCGGCGGCGACCTCCAAGGAAGCTTCCTCGGCGGCGACCTCCAGGGAAGCTTCCTCGGCGGCGACCTCCAGGGAAGCTTCCTCGGCGGCGACCTCCAGGGAAGCTTCCTCAGCGGCGACCTCCAGGGAAGCTTCCTCGGCGGCGACCTCCAGGGAAGCTTCCTCGGCGGCGACCTCCAGGGAAGCTTCCTCGGCGGCGACCTCCAGGGAAGCTTCCTCGGCGGCGACCTCCAGGGAAGCTTCCTCGGCGGCGACGTCCAAGGAAGCTTCCTCGGCGGCGCCCTCCAGGGAAGCTTCCTCGGCGGCGACCTCCAGGGAAGCTTCCTCGGCGGCGACCTCCAGGGAAGCTTCCTCGGCGGCGACCTCCAGGGAAGCTTCCTCGGCAGCGACCTCCAGGGAAGCTTCCTCAGCGGCGACCTCCAGGGAAGCTTCCTCGGCGGCGACCTCCAAGGAAGCTTCCTCGGCGGCGCCCTCCAGGGAAGCTTCCTCGGCGGCGACCTCCAGGGAAGCTTCCTCGGCGGCGACCTCCAAGGAAGCTTCCTCGGCGGCGACCTCCAGGGAAGCTTCCTCGGCGGCGACCTCCAGGGAAGCTTCCTCGGCGGCGACCTCCAGGGAAGCTTCCTCGGCGGCGACCTCCAGGGAAGCTTCCTCGGCGGCGACCTCCAGGGAAGCTTCCTCGGCGGCGACCTCCTAGGAAGCTTCCTCGGCGGCGACCTCCAGGGAAGCTTCCTCGGCGGCGATTTCCTGGGGAGCGACCTCGGCGGCGACAGCCTGGGGAGCGACCTCGGTGGCGACAGCCTGGGTAGCGTCACCCATAGTGGGGCAAATGCCCAGGTGTTTGTTGACTTTCGCCAGCGCCTTGGTACAGAAATTATGACAAATCTTCAACGTTTCTGTGTCAAATTGTTCTTTTGTAAATAATATCTTGAACTTGAACAACTCCAATGGAGGATACACCACATATTGAAATGTTTCGTATCCCTTCTTGGTTTGTTTTCCGCTCAAGGCAGAATAGTAAAACATTATCCCTTTGTCTGGGATATCTGACAACTTTTTTACCTCTTGTCGTAGGTAGATACATGCTTTAACCACCGTAGTGTTATTGTTTCTGAGGTCTTCTAGATAAGCCAATTTATCCAACACAAAGTCTAAGTTTGTGTTGGGGGGAATCTCTAGACTCACCCCGAAACCCACAACCCTTACACAACTTATATTTGTGTAAGCTTGTGTCAGCTCGTCGTCCATGTGACGGAGTTGGCTGGCAGCTTCTTGGAGGAATTTTTGGCGCTGATCTTCCATTTTAACAAGTATAAATGTTTTATTGATATATGATAAAGGCACCAGGTACATACTGTAGTTGATTCAGAATCCCGTGAAAGAATGTAGTAAGAGGTTTAATGAGGTTGGAACTTTAGTGATATGTTTAGTGATGATGTTAATTGTGTAGTGATGACGTGAGCTATAGTGATGATGTGAGCTATAGTGATGTTTCATGATGCTATGAACTGTGTAGTGATGATGAAACTTTAGTGATGATGTTAATTGTGTAGTGATGACGTGAGCTATAGTGATGATGCGAGCTATAGTGATGACATGAGCTATAGTGATGATGTTTCATGAGGCTATGAACTGTGTAGTGATGATGGAACTTTAGTGATGATGTTAATTGTGTAGTGATGACGTGAGCTATAGTGATGATGTGAGCTATAGTGATGATGTTTCATGAGGCTATGAACTGTGTAGTGATGATGAAACTTTAATGATGATGTTAATTGTGTAGTGATGACGTGAGCTAGAGTGATGATGTGAGCTATAGTGATGATGTTTCATGATGCTATGAACTGTGTAATGATGATGGAACTTTAGTGATGATGTTAATTGTGTAGTGATGACGTGAGCTATAGTGATGATGCGAGCTATAGTGATGATGAGAGCTTTAGTGATGATGTTTCATGATGCTATGAACTGTGTAGTGATGATGGAACTTTAGTGATGATGTTAATTGTGTAGTGATGACGTGAGCTATAGTGATGATGTGAGCTATAGTGATGATGTTTCATGATGCTATAAACTGTGTAGTGATGATGGAACTTTAGTGATGATGTTAATTGTGAAGTGATGACGTGAGCTATAGTGATGATGTGAACTATAGTGATGATGTTTCATGATGCTATGAACTGTGTAGTGATGATGGAACTTTAGTGATGATGCTAATTGTGTAGTGATGGCGTGAGCTATAGTGATGATGCGAGCTATAGTGATGATGTGAGCTTTAGTGATGATGTTTCATGATGCTATGAACTGTGTAGTGATGATGGAACTTTAGTGATGATGTTAATTGTGTAGTGATGACGTGAGCTATAGTGATGATGTGAGCTATAGTGATGATGTTTCATGATGCTATGAACTGTGTAGTGATGATGGAACTTTAGTGATGATGTTAATTGTGTAGTGATGACGTGAGCTATAGTGATGATGTGAACTATAGTGATGATGTTTCATGATGCTATGAACTGTGTAGTGATGATGGAACTTTAGTGATGATGTTAATTGTGTAGTGATGACGTGAGCTATAGTGATGATGTGAGCTATAGTGATGATGTTTCATGATGCTATGAACTGTGTCGTGATGATCGAACTTTAGTGATGATGTTAATTGTGTAGTGATGACGTGAGCTATAGTGATGATGCGAGCTATAGTGATGATGTTTCATGATGCTATGGACTGTGTAGTGATGATGTTAACTGTGTAGTGATGATGAAACTTTAGTGATGATGTTAACTGTGTAGTGATGATGTAACTTTAGTGTATGTTTAGTGATGATGTTAACTGTGTAATGATGATGTGAACTATAGTGATGATGTGTCATGATGGTATGAACTGTGTAGTGATGATGTGAACTATAGTGATGATGTGTCATGTTGCTATGAACTGTGTAGTAATGATGTGAACCATAGTGATGACGTGTCATGATGCTATGAACTGTGTAGTAATGATGTGAACTGTGCAGTGTTGATGTGAACTATAGGGATGATGTGTAGTGATGATGGTAGCCATGAACACCTCATGGAAGTGAACGTGTCCTCTTCTCTGTTACGGAAATAATGTAACACAATGGGCGACTTAAGAGTATCCGACCCCTGGCCTCTGAGTGTACCGACTATCATTAAGACATAATTCACGATTCACAACTTGGTGGTGTATTTTTCTGGAGTAATCATACAAATAACATTATATTATACTTTATTTTTAGTTTACAAAAAAACGAAAACAATGGTGATTCGTAATCACTTTGATTTGACAACTGTTTTCAGGTGGTAAGCCTTGGCCATAGCCCGGGCCTGTTGGGCAGCAGCTTTACGGGGCACCACCCTGGGAGCTTCCACGGCGGCAATCGCCCGAGGAGCGTCTTACATACATACAGTATAACCTGGGCTGTTTTCTCCCTCCACTGCCCCCTGCCCCCCCCCCCCACATAACACAGGTTGAGTTAGCCAGTCGGCGCTGAGAGCAGGCAACCATTTTAGGCTCTTTTACTGGGAGCAGCAAATTTATACTCGAGCAACATTCTAATTCTTTTCATCTTCCCCTCTTTCCCCCCTGCCTCTCCCCCCCTGCCTCTCCCCCCCCCCGAACTAGCCAATCAACCCGTAACTCTGGCACCCCTCCTCTCCCCACCCAATTTAATTATCTCCCACCAGCACACAGCACCAGGGGGAGGATTTGATTTTGATTTTGCTGCTTGTAGCGGCTACTTTATTGTGCACCCCACACTCATCCTGTGAGCGGTAGCGCAAAAGGATTACAGAGTAGGGTTTACAAAGGGTCATAATAATTAACCCCGGTTGTCAGGATATTATGGCACTGAGAGTTACACAGTATTTCATTTACATTATTTGTTTAGTTCTATACATAAAGGGTAACTTATTCACAAATGCGTGAGAACAGGCGTGTGAGGCAGTATGTCTGGCCTCACACTTTGTTATTCACATTTACGTGGGAGGTATTCAAGCACATTACGTATTTGGTTCTGTACATGAGAACTGATATAGTTACTAAGTGCAAAAAAGTGGATACAATCTTAATATGTCGGCTATCTTGCCATTAGAGATGAAGTGTTGTGCCATTTCACACACAGTGTGCTTGGACCTGTCCCTAAAGGTTCTATCTTCACACAGTCGAGGACGTAGTGTTCAAGTGAGTGGCCATATGTATGGCCACACACTTTACATTTAGTTTTGTTTACATCTGGTTGAGAAACATACTGCCAAAGGTACTTATATCCTAACCTTAATCTAGCGGTTACAACATCTTGTAATCTAGTGATCTTGTTACTTGTTCCATATACATGTTTCACTTGATACATCTCATCATGGTAAACTATGGATCGACTAGTGCCTGTTTGCACTTGTCTACTTGCGTCAAACTCATCAATAAGTTCTTTCCTAATTACAGTTTTAAGGGTTCTTTTTGACAGACCCAAATTGTATTCAACGGTGTCTTTGTTAGACGCGAGTTTGGCGAGGGCATCAAGTCTGTCATGTTTTATGAGGCCTATGTGAGAGGGGATCCACAACAGTTTGACCCTGACACCCCGGTCAACAAGGCACGCATATTTGTATCTGGCTTCAGAGACAAGATCGTGACAGCCTGAGTCGAGGGTACCAAGGGCAAGTAGTGAGGATAGAGAGTCAGTGATGATGAGACTGTCAGTAACAGTGGTTTCAATGAATTTAATAGCTGTGAGTATGGCAACTAATTCAGTTTGTAGAGTGGATGCTCAGTTGTTAATTCTAACTCCTTTCTCAATTATATTACCGTCAGGTTGAGTCACAACAATAGCACTTCTAGCCCTCCCACAGGCGGTGTTTAGAGATCCATCAGTGTAGATGGTCTGTGTGATATTATCATCAGTCTGTAGAGTGTGTATGTGTTCAAGAGCTCTCAATTTGGCAGTGTGTTGGAGATAAATGCTTTGTATAATTAATTTTTTAGGCGGATACGTCGGTATTGTGATATCGAAGGGAACTGTCCGCCAGGGTGGCAGGAAGCGCTGTTATGTCTCAACTTTGTACAGGTGGTCTAGTCCAAATATCTTCATATGTGTAGCTGTAGTTTGGATCCATTTAGACTCAGTAGTCCCATGGTTCATACATTCTAGCAATTTTAAGGAAACAATGTTATCAGGATCACCACGCAGAAGCCTCAGGGCTATCATGAGGTTGACTTCAATTATTCTATCTTTAACACTGGGTATACCTAGTTCTTTCCTCATATTAAGTACTTTAGTGCTCATGGGACATCCTAGGATAATTCTGAGGGCTTTATTTTGCATTTTCTCGAGCTTGTCAACGCCTTTCCTGTCACGAATGACCAGGGCTGGTGCGTGGTAATCTATCAGAGATCTTATATAGCCTAGGTACATTGTTTTAACAATTATAATATTAGCACCATAGTGCGGGCTGTACCCCGCTACACTTCTAAGAGGTCTCAGTCTGTCAGTACATTGGCGGGTTAGCTGTTGTATGGCAGGTAGGGTACAAGGGACGGAAACACCAAGATATTTATAAGAAGAAACATAGTCAATAGTGTTGTTACCTATCTTGAACTTGGCGGGGCTGCGTTTGCGGTTACCAGCTTGTTTGTTGAACACCTTAGTTTTGTCAGTGGAGATAATAAGACCGAGGTGTTCACAGGCTGCGTATACATGGTTCAGGGTGGTTTGCATTTCACGATGAGTTTTAGTATGTATAAGAATATCATCAGCATAGCTGATTGAGATATTGCTGGGGTTGTCTGGTATTAAATTTAATAATGCATTCATAAGAACATTGAACAAAGTGGGGCTAAGTACTCCACCTTGAGGGGTACCAAGTTACATATCTTTAACTTCACTTTTGTAACCCTGAAACAGTGCAGCAGCCCTTCTGTTGGTTAGGTAACCACTTATCCAGTGTAACAGCCTACCTCCTATATCCATTTTGGCTAGTTCATACAATATCAGTTGCCTATTGGCAATATCAAATGCAGCTTTTAGGTCAAGAAATGTGGTGTATCTGTGCCTTTCATCACCATGCACAGTTAGGAATGTGGTGATGCAATTATGTACACCTTTACCATGGGTGAAGCCATTTATGTTAGGAGACATGTGTTCTCTGATTCTATATAAGAGTCTGCCAAGAACCATCCTCTCAAAGGTTTTACACAGGCAGCTGGTTAGTGATATGGGACGAAAGGCATCAGGCTGTCCTGGTTTCTGTATTGGTACAACAATACTGCTGGTCCATGATGTGGGTAGTTGGCCCTCGGCATGACTCATATTGTACAATACCAACAATGGATTGCCTGGCACGCGCCTTAGTAGTCTAATGATGTTGTAGGTGACTCCGTCCTCTCTAGGGGAAGTAGACCTACCCTTGGCGAGGGCGGCGTCAAGCTCCCACTCAGTATATGGAACATCACACTCATCGTGCTGTTTGCCCAGCATAAAGCTAATAAGATTACTTCTCTCTACAGACTTCGCATCAAGGAGTCCCCGAGTCCTAGCCGGTAACATGTCATAGCTCG
The DNA here is from genome assembly GCF_018991925.1 of Homarus americanus. Lineage (NCBI taxonomy): Eukaryota > Metazoa > Arthropoda > Malacostraca > Decapoda > Nephropidae > Homarus > Homarus americanus. Next base: position 18,918 of record NW_024713212.1, on the reverse strand, counting down.
ACACATGAGCCCACTTTGTTATTAGCTCATTCGACTTTTGCAGAGGGTTTGGATGGGAGACGTGTCTTCTGTTTTTACCTCTGATTATGTTTATGTCTTTCCAGGCTTTGCTGAGGGATGTGTGTTGGTTCAGGCTGTTGACATATGTCTCCCATGCATTTTGTCTGAGTTCGTTTACACGTTCCCTGACAGCAGTAAGGGAAGCTTGATACAATTGTAACATTTGAGGTGTTCTAAATTGTCTGTAACCCTTACCCACCCTCCTGACCCTAGCCCTGAGTTTTTCAGCTCAGGGTCATTATAGCACTGCTGTTGCCTGTTCCCATTATGCTGACCACGTTTTCTCCTTTTTTTGGTGGAGGCATTGTTGGTGAAGTATACATAAGTCCTATCTATCAGATCGTCATGGAAACTTTGATAATTGTCAGGCTTGTAGTCCTTGTACCAGTCATGGATGAAGTCTATGAACTGGCTTTCATGTTCTTGCTTGACTGTGATTCTACGTCTGTTGAGTTTACCACCAGTGGGGGTGTCATTGGCTACATGTATACTAGCTTGGATTGGGCTGTGGTCAGACATAAGATCAGTGACAACATCAGAGCTATGAGTTGTGTATGATAGATTAAAGCCAATACATTTGTCTAGACCCCCGCCATAGATGTGTGTTGGTTCATTATTACCTATAATTTGAACATCTTCATATGCGCTGAGAAGTGAGATAAGTCTCCTACCATTGGTGTTAGTGGTGGAGTCACCTAATTTCTTGTGTCTAGTATTCAGGTCACCCATTAGGACAGTGGGCTCAGTGTGTAAAAAGTCTGGGAGATCTGTGTATTGAAGCTGATCTGAGGGAGCATAGGCGTTTAGCACGTTGAGTGTGGAGTTGCCCAGGTGGATAGTGATCCCATGGTACTGAAGGTTGGTAGTCTTTTTGGATACAAGAGGTACATGCGGGAGTGACTTCTTAACATACATCAAACATGTGTGAATAGAACTAGGATCATAATACACATAATTGGGCAGACTGGGTGGGGGCTTACCATTAGGAGTGAGACACTCCTGCAGACACACAATATCGATGTCCTCAGTCACAACTTTGTGGTGTAGGTCAGGGTATCGTTTTCTAAGGGATGAGATGTTCCAACTCATCACCTTCACAGCTCTGTATCTTTGTCTGGTATTAACATTGGCCATTATGAAATGTATTTGGAATTTTGTCTGGTATTAACACTGGCCATTATGAAATGTATTTGGAAAGAAGCAAAAGGCACTGTATGATACTGTTCTTTTCTGCGCTGCCTGTCCCTTCGGCAGGCAGTAGGCCAGTTAACCTTTTGGAAACATTTCTGGAGCACGTACGGCTCAACAATTGTTGTATTTCATTGGCAGACAACAACACACTTTGGTTACACTCGACATCACCACCATTTTCTGTTTGTGCTTGTTCATCTTCACTGACCATGTCCACAGAGGCATCAGTAGAACTGTTACCAGTATCACTATTTTCCTCTGCGTGGACACTAGTTCCTGGTGGGTCTTGAGTTTCCACATCTGGTACTGACATCTGAATGTCTTCAGTTTGACTGTAATTTTTCCGAAGTTGCTGCACTGTGTTGGTGGTGTTTTTTTCCTTTAGTGTATCACAGAGGCTCCTAAACATTTCAGTTTTTGAGCTTGAGCTTGAGCTGTAAACTGAGCTTTGAGTTCTTTAATTTCATTTTTCAAATCATTGATCTCTTCACGATGTGCATGGAGTGTGTTGGCAGCTACCTGTTGTGTCGGTACGTCTGTGTTGCCCCATGCTGATCTTTCGATGACTGCTGGTGATGATCCTGGAGCTTTGGTGGGGAGGGCAGGCCAGGGGTTGGCCGTAGGGAGTACCCTAGCAGCATTAGTGTTTCTTGAGACCTGCCTGGGTGGCGGGTCTGGGCGCTGAAGGGGTGTAGGAGCTCTAGAACAGTTAGGGTGCCATACAGGAACTCCAACTGTTTTGCAGTTAATACACTTCTGTTGGATGACACCCCCTTGAGCAACTGTATCTCTGCAAACCTGTGTTGCATGTTGCCTTGAGCAGAGACCACACCACGGCTTAGTCGAGGGGCATAACCGGGCCACATGGCCCCAGTGCTGACAGTTGTAACACCTCCGGTTAGGGGGCTGATAGAGAGTTACCTTCAGAGTCCGATAGGCACCACGGACTCGAATGGTCTTGGGTGGGTCTTCCGAGCCAACCCAGTCTGCAATGACTGCATTCTTGCCCCTGAGTCGCTTCGTCCTTCTGATGTAGGGATGGGCTTCTAGTAGTGTAGGTGTCTGGTACTGGTCGAGCCCTATGATTATTATGGTTTTCTTGCTCCATGGTTGGGATGATTGTTCCATGGTTATTCCCCTTATGCTATTGGTGAGGAGATCCTGTATGACTGCTGGGTCGTTTCTAATCAGAACATGATCTTGTGTACCGACTCTGAACTGAAACTCAGCCTCTGGGTGTTTGTCTTCCGCATCGTTCAGCCAGAGATACTTGTCTTCAGGTGATGTACCTTCAGGGAAGTATAATCTTACTCTCATGGGGGGTTGTGGTTGTAGTTGATTGTCTCTAAGTCTTTCTGCCTTTTCGGCCTTCCGCTTGTTCCTGGACTGAACTAGTTGAAAGCCATCTTCTCCGTTGGTGTCAAGGTCAACACCACAGTCGCCTGGCTCACTCAGTGCATCAGGAGAGTTAAAGCGAGCAGCTGGGTCTCCAGTCAACTCAGACATGGTGGAGTTACAGGGCTCGACTTATATGCCTACGTCAGAGGGCCGAGGACTGCTTGGCACTCCTAGGAAGTCAGCGGTGGTTGGGAGGCGTAACCCTATTAGAGGACAAAGGAGATTGGCATCTACTGTACAGCGTATTAGCGGTGTGAGAGGAGGCCATGAGCGGGCCTCCCGCGGAGGGAGTGTGGTGTCGGGGGGACTAAGGTAACAGGAGTTTTCTCAGTTTATAAACACTTTTATTACACTACACTTGTTCTTAATGTGGTGTGATGAAATCCTAGACAAGGTTCTTCAAACTCCAGAGCACGAGCAGTAGGTGTATTCAATAAGTGTACAAGACTTGGCAGGATAACCAACCGGTACAGGAACAGGAGCCAGCACAAGGGACTCCTCGTCGTAGGCAGGCCGAAGCCGATCTGAGGGAAATTAGCTAGCTAGGCAAAGAGAGTTGCTAGACATTACTAGGACAATAAATGAGGTCTTCTAATTACTCGACTAGCGCGGTACAGACATAGTATATCGGGACATAGTAAGTGAACATAGGCATTAGACATAAGCATAGATATCAGACATGCTATAATAATATGTAGTAATACAGACATGTGAATAAATGGTACAATGAATGGTAACAGAGTCTTGGCGTCAGGCGTGTTCACATATCTATACACCTCCCTCCCCCTTTACGCTCGTAGTGCAACCTCGAGCGGTCTACGGACTCTTTTTCCATGAGTCGGGGGGAGCGGCGAGGGACAATGGGAGGATCAACTGACGACCTTCGTTCCTGGTCTGGGCAAGGGGACACAGGGGACGGGGAGGAAGGTTCGTCACTAGAGGATGGCACTGGGCGGAGATGGCGTCTGTTTCGCCACCACACACGACCACTGGGGAGGCGGACTTGGTACGAACGAGACTCGCCACGGCCCATGACGACCCTGACCTTGTCCCAGCGGTGTGACGTCGGGTCCTGGATTCGTACTTGCTGGCCGACGGCCAACCTGGGAAGGGGGCGGGCGTGGGCGTCATAGTGGCTTGTCACTTGGGCCATCCGGGCAGCCTCACGGCGGTCACACTCGTCCGCCTTGATCTGCCATTCATCTAAGAAGGACTGGGGGTGGGCAGGCACACAAGTACGAAGGGGGCGGCCATACAACACCTGGGCAGGAGAGCGTCCGGCAGGGGTAGGGGTGTTACGGAGTTCCAGTAGGCCCCTGTCGAACTCCTCGCAGTCCAGGTTCCCCGTCGGTGCTGTCTTGAGGATGAGGTATTTTACGGACTTTCCGCTGCCTCGGCGTGGCCATTCGCCTGCAGGTAATGAGGGGAGGTGACGATGTGGTGGACGCCCCAGCGTTCGGCGAAGCTCTTGAACTCGTGGCTATTGAACGGGGGCCCACCGTCGGTTCGGAGGCGGAGAGGCACTCCGACTTCCCGGAAGAAGCAACAAAACATCCGGATGACCCTGGAAGAGGTGGTGTCCCGACCACAGGGAACTACCACGGGCCATCCAGAAAGCCTGTCGGCGACCACCAGGAAAGACTTTCCGGCCACATTAAAGAAGTCGGCGGACACGGACTCAAAGGGCCGCTTTGGGAGGTCATTGCACAGGTACGGCTCTTGTTGCTGGCTGGGCTGGAGTTGCTGGCAAGGCTCACAGGCCTCAACCGTACTCTTAATATCGGCGTCAATACCAGGCCAGAAGACGGTCTGACGGGCTCTGCGCCTGGTGGCTTCAACGCCGCGGTGGCTGTCATGGAGGCGGGATAAGGTGCGCCGGCGGAGGGCAGCGGGAACGACGATCCTGGGGCCGTACAACACCAGCTCTCCGTCCGCATAGAGGCTATCCCTTAGCTTCCAGAAGGGGAGGGCGGAGGCGTGAATGTCGTAGCGGTTGGTGGGGAATCCAGCGGAGACGTAGTCAAGGAGTTGGACGTATGCCGGGTCTTGAGCGGCGGCGATGCGAAGCTCCTGGAGAGTCCTATCGTCTTCGATGGAGGGCGTCGTCGTCGTCTTGTCAGCAAGAGAAGTGGCTGTGTGTGTCACTAAAGACCGAACGTGAGCAGCGGCCATGGTACAGTCGACTTCATCTTCAGGTGTGGGGCGACTAACGGGGGCTCGGGAGAGGGCGTCTGGTATGCACAGAAGCTTCCCGGCGCGCCACACAGCTGTAAAGACGTAAGGGGCGGTCTTCTCTTTGAGACGTTGGAGGCGAGGATTTTCGATGGCGTCCAACGTGTAGTGATTGAGGATGGGTATGAGCGGGCGATGGTCCGTCATGAGGGTGAAATGCCCAAGGCCGAACAGGTAAAGGCGGCACTTGGCCATAGCCCAGGCGACTGCCAGCATCTCTAGTTCGATGGTGGCGTATCTGGTCTCCGTGTCCGTCAAAAACCTGGAGCCACACTGAACTAAGCGCAGTCTACCCTGGCCGTGGTCTTGAAGGAGGGCATATCCGAGGCCGTATAGACGGGAGGCGTCGGTCTGGAGGACCACTGGTAAGGACGGGTCGAAGGGTGCCAAGGCTGGTGGTGACAGCAACGCCTTCTTAACATTCCTGAACGCTAGGTCGTGGTCAGGAGTCCAGAGGAAAGAGCGCTTGGGGCTCATGAGGGGGCGTAGAGGTTGGGCTGATGTGGCGATTTTAGGGGAGAAGTCGGCCAGCTGATTTACCAGGCCCATAAATGAGCGAAGGTCGGTCAGGTTCGCTGGAGTAGGGGAGTCCCTGATGGCCTTGACCTTCTCCTCATCAGCTGAGATCCCCTCTGGAGAGATGTTGTAGCCGCAGTAGTTAACTTGGGAGGCGGCGACCACAAATTTATCTTTGTTCAGGGTGATACCATGGGCACGACATCTTGTGAGCATCAGATGAACTCGGTTCAAGTGGGCCGGGAGATCATCGTCGAAGAGCAGGATGTCATCTACGACCTTCACGCAGTTGGTGACACCCTGCAGAGCCATATCCCCACGGAGGCAGTACGCATCCCCCGTTGCTGCGAAGCCCATGGGTCCGCGGCAGTGTTGGAAGCGGCCGTGGGGCGTGATGAATGTAGTGAGGTGGCGATCTTCTTCCGCCAGGTCGACTTGCCAGTACCCATGTAGTGCATCCGCCGTGGTAAAGAACTTTGCAGACGGGGTGACGCTGCGGACTGCTTGGATGGGCGTAGGCGATGGATGGGCGGGACGGGAGACCTGCGAGTTGAGATGGGTGAGGTCCACTGTGATGCGAACACCTACAGGCTTGGGTGCCAAGACCATAGGGTGGCACCACTCGGAGGGCTCCTCACCGGCGTGTCTGATGATCCCCTGCTGCACCAGAGAATCGAGCTCCGCCTTCACCTTGTCCCGTATGGCAAAGGGGATAGGCCTGGGTGTGTGGATGGCGAAAGGCGTCGCGCCAGGCTTGAGGTGGATTCTCATCGGGGGGCCTGTCATCTTCTTGAGCGGCGTCTTCTGGAGGTCGGACTTGGAGACAAGGACGTCGCTGAACTGACGAAAAAAGAACTCCCGGGCGGCAGCAGGTGTGGTCATGGCTGAAACAGGTATCTCTGCACACCTGTTGAGGTGTGTCACGGCGAGGATGGGCTTTGGGAACTCGGATGAGACGATGGCCAAGTCCTGACAATGGCCACATGACAAGAGAGGGGTTTGGATGCCCTCATGGACGTGGACTGTGGCAAGGCAAGACTTGGGACCGAGCTGTAGTGTTGCCTTGAAGCAACCCAAAGGTGGAGACATCGGGGACCCGTCCGCTGTGAGCACGTCGTTCATGGCTGTGGGTGACAGGCTACTCCTGGGAATGTTGAGGGCGTCCAGGTGTGTTGGTCCAATCACCGTGATGTCCGCGCCCGTGTCAGGTATCATCAGGAGGTTGGAAGAGTTGGTACCGTAGGACAGACGAACATTGACGGGCTTGGGGGACCTGTCACTCGAGGCATCATCCACGCGTCGGCATCCTTTGTTGTTCTTGGGAGACGGTGGTGTGGACGTTCTGTCGGGCTGTGAAGAGACGTTTTGACCTGGAGATGGAGGCTTCTTGGTGGACCTGCAACACTTGGCGAAGTGTCCTTGCTTGTTGCAAGCGTTGCATGAGACCTTGTTGGCAGGACATCGAGTTGTGCGGGGCCAATGGCCTTGAAACCCACAGTTTCGATATGTACTATCAGCCGCAGGGCACTTTCCTGGACCATGCTGGCGCTGACAGTTTCTGCAGGATTCGGGAGAAGAAACTGGTGAATGTGACGGGGGCTGTGGAGAGGACGCCGTCTGCATCTGGCGTTGATTCCTCTTGTAGGTGGAGACGGCGTGGACTTGAGATGGCGATGAGTGTATAGCTGAGGCAGCCTCTCTTGTGGCCTCATACGACCTGCAACAGGTGACGAAGTCGGTGAGGGAAGAGGCGGCGTCGAGGGTGAGGAGTTTCTGAAGCAGGTCCTCGTCACGTACACTCATCAGCAAGATCATCTTGAGCTGGATCTCAGCACAGGTTACAGGATCGCCTGTACATAGGTCCACCTCGGCTGCTAGGTCCTTAAGTCGTGCATAGAAGTCTGAGAATGATTCCCCAGAAGCTTGTTTGCAGGATAGCAGTTCCCTACGACGCAAAGCTTCATTGCGGAGGCCACGGAAATGACTCTGCAAGGCGTTTAAAACCTCTGTCACTGACCTGGGGGAGTCAGGGGGGATGGCTAGCGTGTGCTCTAGGAGGCGTTGAACATCGAGGGAAATGCACGATCTTAATTGGATGAGTTGTTTATGAGGGGGCATTCGGTTGAGGTCAGACATAACAGCAAAGTCTTCGAAACGACGTCGCCATTGACGGTATACTTGATATGTTGCATCAGATTGAAGAGGTGGGGGACTGGGAACTGAAGACTTGCTGTGCAGGGGTGTACTCGAGACGGCAGGCGGTGGAGGAGGCACGGAGAGGTCGACGAGAGTTGAGACTGGAGCAGGTGGTTGAGAAGGCACTGAGGTATACCCAAGGGGGATAGGTGACGTGTGAGGAGGCGTTGTCTGAAGGATAGATGAAGAGGCTGAAGCTGGCGAATTGGTTGTGGCAGCTGGTGAAGTCGTCCTCGTTGCCAGCAATTCCAATAGTCCCAGGAGTTTGTGGTTATCAGCTTGGTGTTGTTGTTGAAGTTGAAGGCGGTAAGCTGATGCCTCTGACTGCCTTGACAATTCCTCTTGACGTCTTGACCATTCCTCTTGACGTCGTTTTTCCTCCTCTAATTGACGTCTTTGGGCTTCCTTCTCTTGGGAAACTTGTAGGAAGTGGATTAACTGACGTATATCCTGGCTCCCATCCTTTGAATTTGGCGCGCCCGGCGTGTGAGGCGTGAGGGGGGGTGGGAGGGTCTGTGAGGCTTCGTCTACCTCATAATCCTCATCTAAATTTCCCGGCAAATCGTCGTGGTCAGACATCTCGTGTTTGGTATGGTTGCGATGGGAAAGACAAGGAGAATAAGGTGAAGTGCTATGTTTTCGTCAATGTACTTGCCTAAGTGCAGGAACTGGCGGGCAAGTAAAAGAGTACTGACTGTAATATTTGTGAAGTGAGAGGAAGCGGCTGGCGGCTGGCGGCGGTGGTGCTGGTCCCTGTGTTCCTCCGCGCGCCCAGGCGAGGCTGGTGGTGACTCAGTGTAGGGGGAGGCAGTCAGTGGCCTGCGGGCCGGCGCAGATGGAGGATGTATGCCGGAAGTGCTGTCTTGGAAACTGGGCTGAAGGCGTTTCTGCTACCTGTAGGGCCGCAGAAACATAGCAAAGAGACATGAAAGGCACTGCACTTCACTTAGGGCACTTCACAAGGTCACAAAGCACTTAAAATCCAGGGGCACTATGGAGTATATCTTCTGGGCGGGAAACAGAGGAGGCCGGGAAACAGACGAGGCCAGCTCTTGCAACTTGTCAACTGTCGTGTTGGAGCTACTCAACTGCGCCATGTGGTGTGATGAAATCCTAGACAAGGTTCTTCAAACTCCAGAGCACGAGCAGTAGGTGTATTCAATAAGTGTACAAGACTTGGCAGGATAACCAACCGGTACAGGAACAGGAGCCAGCACAAGGGACTCCTCGTCGTAGGCAGGCCGAAGCCGATCTGAGGGAAATTAGCTAGCTAGGCAAGGAGAGTTGCTAGACATTACTAGGACAATAAATGAGGTCTTCTAATTACTCGACTAGCGCGGTACAGACATAGTATATCGGGACATAGTAAGTGAACATAGGCATTAGACATAAGCATAGATATCAGACATGCTATAATAATATGTAGTAATACAGACATGTGAATAAATGGTACAATGAATGGTAACAGAGTCTTGGCGTCAGGCGTGTTCACATATCTATACACTTAATAGCATGTCTGTTTTTCTGGTTAGATACAGTATCAAAGTCAATTTTAGTTTCAAAAGAACTAACCAGCTTGGCACACTATGAGGACGGGGGTTTGTGTAAACAAACCCTCACCACATGGCCGAGCTTCACCACAAGGGTATAGGCCTTGCCTCGCGGGCACCTACACCTACACACGACACAGTGCTCAACACACGGTAGTTCACTTGTTATACAGGCAACATATTTGCAGTTGTTGACCTATCCCCACCCTACTGGGTGGTGTTGTGTTATTTCGAAGTCAAGTGTGAAGCCGACCCACTGTTGTTCTCAGAGTGGACTGATTAGGAGATGGCGGTCAGTTACCAGCGGTGCTTATCTCACTGGCGGGTCACGGCTCTCACTGGTACTGTCTAGTACTGAATTCACTGGCTTAAACACTGTTCTTAACTGTTCAACACTGGTTCCACTTCTTTCCGAAACGAAATGCCACTTTTGATTATGTTGATATCCCGGTGGTGAGGATGGGTCGGGGAGAGGGACTTGGGGAATGGGCCGAACATTGGCCAAGGGTGAGAGCTGCTCAGCAGGAGCAGCGCCTAAATAGGTCTTGACCCTACGGTGGTCAGGTCATCACTGAGAGTACAGTAGATGTTCAGAAATAACCTTTTAAGAGTTGAGATAATAATTGCGGGTTAAAGAGTTCGTAAACAACAGACATCTCACGCCTTGTAAACTTTTAGTGTGTGTGTGTGTGTGTGTGTGTGTGTGTGTGTGTGTGTGTGTGTGTGTGTGTGTGTGTGTGTGTGTGTGTGTGTGTGTGTGTGTGTGTGTGTGTGTGTGTGAGTGTGTGTGTGTGTGTTCTTTTCTTGACACAAATCTTGAGAAAACAACCCCAGAGAGAAAACAACAACCCCAGAGAGAAAACAACATCCCCAGAGAAGAACACACCCATGTGACCTCTGATCTTCACCTGTGACCTTTAACCTGTGACCTATAACTTTGACCTCTGACCTCTGACCTCTGGCTGTGAACTTAACCCTGGAGCACAGACCAGAATTTAGCATGTGATAAACTGGGTTGTGGTCATGCATATTGTGGTAGAGTTTAATGAAGATAGAGTACTTATTGTTCTTAACTTATTGCGCCAGATGGTGGAGAAGGAGAGAAGGAGGGAAGCAGAGAAGCAGGGAAAGAGAGCGACACAGAGACACCAACGGAGAGACGGAAGGAAGGAATAATAATAATAATAAATGATAATAATAATAATAATAATAATAATAATAATAATAATAATAATAATAATAATAATAATAATAATAGTAATAGTAATAGTAATAGTAGTAATAATAATAATAATAATAATAATAATAATAATAATAATAATAGTAATAGTAATAGTAATAGTAATAGTAATAATAATAATAATAATAATAATAATAATAATAATAATAATAATAATATAATAATAATAATAATAATAATAATAATAATAATAATAATAATGGTAACGACAATAATATCAAGAACAACGACAACAACAACAACATCAACAACAACAACAACAACAACTATTTCTACCATAAGAACCACCAGTCAGAATTACTTGTCTATTTAACTCTTTGGATATGCTCCAATTATGCGCTCAGGAGCATGGTAGCGCGGAGCTCTAACGTGAGTATACTGTGTCCTAATATGTCAGGTATGCTCCGGTTACCTGGCACAGAAAACCAGGTATAATTAAGGTATGTGCAAACTCTTCTGGGGAGGAGGAGGAAGAAGAGGAGGTGGAGGCGGAGCAGGAGGAGGAGGAGGAGGAGGAGGAGGAGGAGACAGTGGAGGAGGGGTGAAAGGGGGGGTGGGGAGGAGGAGAGAGGAACAGGGAGAAGAGGAAGGGAGGGAGATGGGGAGAGAGAGGGAGGGAGGGAGGGAGGGAGGGAGAGAGGGAAGGAGAGGGGGAGAGGGAAGGAGAGGGGGAGGAAGATTATCCGATCAATATCTTATTAATTGGACCCAGGCTGTTCTGTAGTGTTCGGTAAGGAAGTAATTTGGTGCAAGGGCCCACTTTTTTGGCCCACACTTTCTTTACTTTTTGGCCCACACTTTCTCTACTTTGGGCCCACACTTTCTATCTCTCTTTTTTCCTACATTTCCTCTATCTTTTCGGCTTAATTTCTCTACTCCTTTTTCCAAACATTTTCCTATTTTGTCCTATACTTTATTTTCCCTTACCCTACTCTTCTACAAACTTTCCCCAAGACTCACTTTTTCCCCAGATTTTCTCGGTACTTCCCCCAAGATTTTCTCCACTTTTCTCCCCTCTCTTTTTTTACTGTCGGAAAAGGTTACTTTTTAATCAGAAGAGAATGGCAGATTAAGAGCGGTTCACTGGCCCGTTACTGTAGAAGGTTAACGAAGATAGGGTAGTTTGAAGAGGAGGGAGTAGGGACGGAGGGAGGGAGTAGGGAAGAAGGGAGGGAAATAGGGAAAAGATATGGGTACTGTAGTGGGGTGCGTAGAATAGGTGAAATTTCATGGGTGCGTTAAAATTAGGTGAATTACAATCAGTGTTTTAACGTAGATGTGTTGACGTGGCTGAATAATAATTGAACACTGAAAATATCACCCGGGCTAAGATGACCCAAAATACTTCTCAGGTAGGCAGGGGAAGGAGGGGAGAGGTAGTAGCAATAATATCAGCATCCAAACTCCTTTTTTTTATGATAAACTTTTACCTGTGTGTGTTAATTAATTATGAGGTATTGGGTGTTAATATAGTCTCAAGGCTGCGTGTTAGTCTAAACTCCCTGAGGTGAAAAGATTGTTAATAATATATAGAGAATAATTAATATGTGGACAGGTAACATGAATTCTCCTGATGATCAGCCGCTGCATCAGGTAATTATAACACAATAACGATGATTATTACACCATCAACAACGACAACTACGACAAAAACAACTATGACCTCAACAACTACAACAACAACCACCACCACTACAACAACACCAACAACACCAACAACCACCACCACCACACAACAACAACAACTACAACAATTATTATTGAAAAACAACAACAACCCACCTCAACAACAACAACAACAGCCACTACCACTACACCAACAACAACAACAAACAACTACAACAACAACACTCTCAGGTCACCGAATGTGGGCCCAAGACACTTAAAAATACAACTTGTAACTATAACTTTTAATAGGTGTTGTCTAGGGTATGATCCTATGTAAGGTATGTACTTATATACCTTTAGTGGTCCTCTGTGTGTGTGTGTGTGTGTGTGTGTGTGTGTGTAGCTCGTGAAATAACTTCTCTTCTTAGCATGTGATCTCCTCCTCTTCCCCCTCTCCTCCTCCTTCTCTTCCTCCCCCTCTCCTCTTCCTTCTCTTCCTTCCCCCTCTCCTCCTCTTCTTCCTCATACCCATTCTTTACATTATTCTCTATCTATATCCCATTTATCTTCATCTTTCTATTAATTATTTACTTTTTCTTCCAATCTTGAAAAAATAGTCAAGAGGCGTTTACAGGTCACTTGGTTGAGATGAATTCAAGACATAAATTTGAACGATAGAGAGAGAGACAGAGACAGACAGACAGACAGACAGACAGACAGACAGATAGACAGAGACTTTTACCTCCGGTCTCTTGTGCTTTCGTCTTTTACTCTGTACTCACCAAAAACAAAAGTGGTAAGGATTTTTTCTTGGGGGGGGGGGAATATCTAGATCAAATAAAATTATCAGAGAGAGAAATGTCGTTTTGATAACTCTCTCTCTCTCTCTCTCTCTCTCTCTCTCTCTCTCTCTCTCTCTCTCTCTCTCTCTCTCTCTCTCTCTCTCTCTCTCTCTCTCTCTCTCTCTCTCTCTCTCTCTCTCTCTCTCTCTCTCTCTCTCTCTCTCTCTCTCTCTCTCTCTCTCTCTCTCTCTCTCTCTCTCTCTCTCTCACACACACTTTTTTGTGGGGGCTATGAATGAGTCATTTTATCAGCGTCAACACACCGTCAATCACTCTTCTCTTCTCCCTAACACCAACCTCCACAACCCATCACAGGTAGGCACACAGGTAACGCTAAGAGAGCTGCTCACACCTGTATGGGAAGGGGGACGAGGGGGGGAAAGAGTGGGGGTAGTCTTAAGCTATACTGAAAAAAGATATCCTTTTAGCTTGGCATATATACACAACGATGCCTACTGCCACCCACATACGCCCTTATACGCCCTTACACAGTCTATAATAAACATAGTCTTTAATACAAACACTCATACAGCCTATACATACAGCCTATCACACATACACTAAAAAAACATACATAGATTGATAGATTTTACGTAACATTTATAAAGTTTATGTATTATCAAGTCCATGGAATCTACCTGTAATTAAAACTCAGTTGTGAATTCCGTTCTATTCACATCAATTTAACGTATTGAAAAGATCAGTGTTTATACCGGAGAACACCAGGTGAGTGAGTGACGTAACCTGTGGTCAAAGGCTCATTAAATATGGTCAGGGAATTCTGTAGTGGATTTATACCTAGAGAAAGGAGCCACTTCGTCCGTCAGTCAGTCAGTCAGTCAGTCAATCAGTCAGTCAGTCAGTCAGTCAGTCAGTCAGTCAGTCAGTCAGTCTGTTCATTTATTTATCTCTAATGCAGCTCTTTTCCCATCTATCAAATTCTCTCTTTGTTTCTCTTTGTCTATCTCTCTCTCTCTCTCTCTCTGTATCTCTTTCACACACAGACTCACAGCCACTAAGAGCAATTGTTATTCACTGTGTATAAATGATTCAGGGAGAGACAACAGCCAGGTGGAGAAGTGATTAAAATTTAGTCAGGTAAAAAGGCTTTGAATAAAGAATAAGAGACTCAGGCATGTTAGTGGTGAGAGAGAGAGAGAGAGAGAGAGAGAGAGAGAGAGAGAGAGAGAGAGAGAGAGATACTTCACAAGGAACAGTTGTTTATTCATTACGCTCGTTCTGTCACGCCGGGATGTCGACAGCCAATCACTTACGCCACTAAACAAACAAGCAAACACGACAACTCAAGCTCGTAACAGACACACACACACACACACACACATACACACACACACACACACACACAGATAGACAGACAGACAGAGACATTTCTGGACTATCTAATTCAATTTTATATCTTAACTATTTTTCTTCCCCATTCCCTTCATTCCTCCTGCTTTCACTCCTTCTCTCCCTCTTTATCTTCCCTCCCTCCCTCCCTCTCACCCACCCCTTTCACCCCCTCCCTCTTTTGCATCCCCTTCTAACTCCCCTCTCCGAATTCTTCCTCTTTATGACCCTCCCAATTACCCTCCCTCCATTCTCTCTCTCCTTCCCTCCCTCCCTCCCTCTCACCCACCCCTTTCACCTCCCTCCCTCTCTCCCTCTCCTTCCCTCCCTCCTCCCTCTCACCCACCCCTTTCACCTCCCTCCCTCTCTCCCCTCTCCTTCCCTCCCTCCACCATCTCTTCCTCCTCCTCCTCCTCCCTCTCTTCCTCCCTCTCCCTCTCACACCACCCCTTTCCTCTCTCCTCGCCTTCCCCTCCTCCTCTCCACCCCCCCCTTTCCTCCCCTCCCTCTTCCTCCTCCTCCCTCTCTTCCTCCTCCACCCCACCCCTTCACCTCTCTCCCTTCCCTCCCTCCCTCCCTCCCCTCACCCACCCCTTCCCACCTCCCTCCCTCTCCCTCTCCCTTCCCTCTCCCTCCCTCTACCCCTACCTCCCTCCCTCTCCTCTCCTTCCCTCCCTCTCTCCCTCTCCACCCACCCCTTTCACCTCTCCCTCTTCCCTCCTCCCTCCCTCGCTCAGTGCTCCTTATCACCCCTCCTTCCTCCTCCCACCTTTCACCTCTCTCCCTCTTCCCTCCCTCCCCTCCCTCTACCCCACCCCTTTCACCTCCCTCCCTCTCTCCCTCTCCTTCCCTCTCTCCCTCCCTCTCACCCACCCCTTTCACCTCCCTCCCTCTCTCCCTCTCTCATACACACAAAAATTAATAAGTGCTGTTCAACTAATCATCCTCGCGTGACTGAGAACGTATATAAGAAGACATGCGAATGATGATGAGGATGATAATGATGATAATGATGAAGTAGAATGAGGGGAAAAAACGAAGGAATTAGTATAGAAAATGAACCAATGATTTTTTTCTTTATTTCGTGTTTGTTTGTTTTAGTTTTTATTCTGATTTTTTCGTTTATTTTTGTATTTTGTTTATACTCTCTCTCTCTCTCTCTCTCTCTCTCTCTCTCTACCTCACCTTGGCAAGTAATTATCCCAGGAACAAGGTCTGGGTCATCCAGTAACAAACCTGGACTTCGTGTAATTAACCTGTTCACAAGTGGTACAAGGTTAGGTGACTCAGCGGTATTGCTCTCTCTCTCTCTCTCTCTCTCTCTCTCTCTCTCTCTCTCTCTCTCTCTCTTCTCTGCAATAAACTGTTTTCTGAAACCCCGAGAGAAAAAGAAAGAAAGAGAGAGACAAACAGAGACAAACAGAGATAAACAGAGACAAACAGACAGACAGACAGACAGACAGACAGACAGACAGACAGACAGACAGACACCCATCTTCTTATCCTATAAACTTTTTAAAAATCTCACCTTTCACTCACACCAAACAACAACAACAATAAAAACAACACTAATAAACAACTTTTCACAACAACATAATTCCAAAACAAAAACACAAACGAGCAACAAAAACAAGGTCCAAAAGCCTTGAACACCATTAGGAGAAACAAAAAAATACCATAATGAACTTAGAAAGAGGACAAGAGAAACCAGGGGGGGGGGGAGAGGCAAATTGGTCCATTAAGGCAGCAATTTTACAGTGTTGTGACTATGTGACATTTCAAACGCTCTAGCTCCGTGTCCCTGTCTAGCTGATGACGTCGTAGGAGGAACTATTACTGTTTACACTTAATACTTGGAGGAATTTTTTTTCTTTTTGTTTACATATATATACTGTTTACAATTATTTTCCAGAGTGGTGATATTATTCAAATTATTCATACATGTATTTATTTTTTTATCTTGAAATATTAAATAAAAGCTAAGATTTTTTTTGTTTTGAAGTGAAAGAAAACATTATTTTATGTATTTATTTTATATTTTGTAATTTAAAAGATAAAAAAAAGAATTTAATATCTCATTTAATTTCATGTATATTTATAATGGTGAAACACGACATAGACTAATCACTGTCAGTTTCGTGTTATTATGTTATATATTATTTCCCACTTTTTAAATTCGTATCTTTTGTAAAAAATAAAAATGAGGATAATTAATATATTCCTGGCTTGAATAACCTTGAAAATAAACCACAGGAATAAAAAAATAAACCGGTCATGAAAATAAACCAGTATCAAATAAAAATAAACCTCTGTCATATGAAAATAAACCAGTCACAGGACAAATAAAACCTATCAAATAAAAATAATCTTCTGTCATGTAAAATAAACCAGTGTCATATGAAAAATAAACCCCTATCATAAAAATTAAACCTATCATATAAAAATAAACCCCTGGCATGAAAATAAACCCCTGTCATAAATATAAACCCCTGTCATAAAAATAAACCTGTCATAAAATTAAACCTGGCATATAAAAATAAACCAGTGTCAAGTGAAAAATAAACCTATCATCTGAAAATAAACCCCCTGTCATATGAAAATTAATGTGGGAATTTGTACAAGAGTGAGGGCAGGAGAGAATGGGGTTAATTTAGGTGTTCCTTTATCGTAGGTGTGTAGGTGTATCGTGTGATCATATTCTATCATTTTCTCACTCTCTCTCTCTTTCTTACTTTCTCACTATGTCTTTATACAACTTATTTTTATTTTCATTATTAATTTTTTACTCCTCTCTCTCACTCTCTCTCTCTCTCTCTCTCTCTCTCTCTCTCACTCTCTCTCTCTCTCTTTCTCTCTCTCTCTCTCATATCCATCTAAAGAAAATAGAATACATTGCTTTATCCTCTACATTGTAGAGGATAAAGCAAGTTGTAGAGTCTACAACTTCCTAAGATATAACCATTATCATTATCATCACAACACCACTATCATCATCAATGCCACCATCACCACCACATCACACCGCCACCACCACCACCACCACCTACACACCACACTACCACCACACCACCAGCTGCTGCCACTCACTGATGCATCAACAGCAGGAAGCAAGACTCACTCCGTCGTAATCCCTAAGAAGCTGTGCATTTCCTTGGCTCGTCTTACTTAACTCCCTGAGTCTAGAATTTTAAGTGAGAGAGACAGACAGACAGACATAGAGAGAAGGAGAGAAAGAGATACAGGGAGAGAGAGAGTGAGAGAGAGATGGTGAAAGAGAGAGAGTGAGAGAGAGAGAGAACGAAAGAAAGAGAGAGAGAGAGAGAGAGAGAGAGAGAGAGAGAGATAATACCAAGCGTTCTGTGTGTGTGTGTGTGTGTGTGTATTTATATGTGTGTGTATATATATAAGTGTATGTACGTGTATGTATGTGTATGAGTTTGTCTATAGACCTTGTATAGTACGGTAACCTCATTAACAAAGATGGAAGAACAATCAGACGCCAATGATAAAAAAAATATTACGTGATTGAGAAGTAAGTGAAACGTGGGTAGCAAACACCGTAGACTTTGGCCGCTGCTGTTCTACCTCCCATATAGTACATAATACTACAGATACAGTACTCTCGTTGTTTCTATATTTTATCTTCTACAGTGTGATTACAGTGTTAGAATTTATATGGTGTTATATAATAAATTCAGCATATTTGTAATAGTATATAGTTATTAAGGAATTTATTGAGGGTGGAGATAGTGAAGGTTAAACATTGATGAGTGGATAGGGAAGTATATAGGGGAGTTTTTACTATTCAATGACATCAGCATGGATAATAACGACTATAATACGCTTACAATAACAACAATAACAACTACAACAACGAAGAGAACAACTAGAATAACTACAACCACAACAACCTCGACGTCAGGCATGTACGATAGAAGCCAACTTTGACGTCGTCTTCTTTAGGAAATCAGACAAGCAAAAAAAAAAAACCTGATTCGTCATTTTCCAGTAAACAATAATGTCAACAAAACAGACCACAGGCCATTCAGATCCTCCTTCGCCTGATTGGCAGCCAATCTCCCAAAACAAGGGAATATTTTCACTCATTTTTTTATTTTTTTTCCAAATTCCGACGACATCCATATTGGCAGGATTCTTGCGCCCAGTTCCTATAATTCCCTTCCATCCCTCCTTCCTTCCCTCCCCCCCCTCCCCTATTCCCTCCTCCTTTCCTCCATTCCTCTTTCCCTCCTTCACCCCTCTTCCTCCTCACTTCCCCCACCAAGAGAAAAACCGGACAGATTCGAACATTCGGAGTTGTCCCGTTGAGATGCCAAGGGATTGAATTCTTTTCTTTTTTGTGTGTGTGTTTTGATTCTCTGTTCCCGCTGCTGCCCAGGGCCAGACTTTTTATCAACCCAAATTCCCGAGTCGTACTTTGGACCTATACCGATAACATGTCAAGGAGATTGGACTTTTTTTAAACTTTTTGCATCGTTTTTTGTATTGAGTCGGACTTTAGACTTTGAGATTGGCATTTCTTATCCTGCCTCCAGTTGCAATTTTTCTCCCGCCATAACAGAGCATTGATGATCAAAGGCCGGGAATCGGACTTGTGCTGGTGAAGTAATGCCGGTGTACACGTAAGACAGTTCTGGACTTAAGCTGATGAGACTTTAGGATCGGATTTGAACTTAAAAAAATGTCAAGAACTGGAGGTTACAATGACGTCGAC